>NW_024096999.1:617500-882500 GCF_016545835.1 Crotalus tigris | reverse complement strand
ACAAGATAGAACTCTCTTTAGACCACCATAGGCTGATGTCTCTTTCATGGTCTACAATTTTCAGAAGGACTGATTAGTGTCAGAGGAATTCCTCTCTCTTTTCTTCCCCCTTTAGTTGAAGAAAAATCTTGAAAAATTCATAGAAAGGGGACGAGTTCTCATTTAATGAAATTCTTCTTGGTGGTGACATGTCCTTGTACTTATTTAAAAACAAGGTTATCTGTGACCATAATGATGTAAGAGAGGACCACCCTGAACCTGGGAGAGGGGTCAAACATGTCATTAGTCTCGATTCCCTTCCTAATAACAAGAGATCTAAGTCCAGCCCTCCTTGAATTCCTTATCTGCTGCCAATTTGCCTTGACTGTCAGTAGTTCAGATTCTTGTAGAAAGCTTAAGGTTGCAATAAATCTTTATCTTCATTTGCACTGCCTGGACTCGTGATTTATCCATGCTTGACAAATAAAGATTTGATTGACTGAAGATGGAAGAAAGAGAAACATGAAAGTTCTATTTGGGGAATGAATTGAAGCTTCCTTTCATCAAGAAATGGCTAAAGAAAATCTTGTTCTTGGAAAAAGTCAGATGAATCACTCACCCAACTTCTCTAACTGACATAACTTGTTAGAAAATTTGAGAAGCGCATTTGGAACCAATTCCATTAACTAGTCTCAGATTCCTGGGGAACGCTCCAAAGAGCACCGAGGAATGTTTAATGTTCTTATTGAATTCACACAGAGATGTATACACATGGACAAAAGTTTTTAAAGTGGGGGGAGAGAGCATTTAAACTTCTCAAAAAGCTCCCGTGGTTATGCTGTAGATGCAATCCTCACAATCAGGAAAATGGAGAACAAAAACTAAACATTCTCTCAGGCTGCATTAAGGCTGTGCAAGGCTTTAGAAATAATTTGCAAATATGTTTCAGAGCACACGACATGTGAATGCAGCTCCATGTAGTATTCTTTAAGGTAGTCACATCTTTTCCCAAAGTCACATGGCAGCTGCAAAGGTCAGCCGCCCGATCTTCCACAAAAGATGCAGCTGCTTTAAAAAGATATGGAAAGCTGCTAGGTTTATATGCTCAGAAATACCTTTTCTAAATCATTCCTCAAGCTCTGGGTTACTGCAGTGATGTTAGATGTGATCTAGAAGAAATGTAATTGGATTTCTTCAGAGTGTTGGGTTTTTTTTTGCTCTTCCCACCTGGAAGAGTTAAACCTACTGTAGCTCAACAACATACCTACCAGAGAAACAAAACTTGAGCTCTCAAGTCCAGATTCGACTATCAAAACCCTTTAATGAAGCCACTAACTGAACTGTAATCTGTAATGTGACGGAGTGAAAATTGATTACATACATGGGAAGTAATCATATTAATTTGATTTATTTTTAATTACATTTAAATGAAGTGATGTCAAGGGTCTGGTTGTCATGAGTCTATTCATTTCCCTGTCCCGATCCCACTTTCTCTTTGGGGTGCAGCCCATACCAAGTTGCATGTTGCATCTCACAATGATACAGACTTCCCAAAGTAGTAGTTTTCTTGTTCTACTCAGAGACGGTGCCCACAGAGGGGGAGCTGGTGGGATGGACTACAGTGAAGTGGCAGTTTGGAAGGAAGGAAGGAAGGAAGGAAGGAAGGAAGGAAGGAAGGAAGGAGGAAAGAAGGAAGGAAGGAAGGAAGGAAGGAAGGAGGGAGGAAGGAAGGAAGGAGGGAGGGAGGGAGGGAGGGAGGGAAGAAGGAGAGAGGGAGGGAGGGAGGGAGGAAGGGAGGGAGGGAGGGAGGGAGGGACAGAGGAAGGAAGGAAGGAAGGAAGGAAGGAAGGAAGGAAGGAAGGAAGGAAGGAAGGGGCGAGCACATTCCAGAAAGAGGGGTGAGACAAGAGGCAGCACAACCTAGAACTGGAGAGGAGAAGGGATTTAGGGAAGCCACTCCCTAGAATCTCCCACTGTATATTCTTTAGTTCAGACTAGTAAAGGTTTACTCTGGTAAGAGTTTGTCTGTTATGTGTGAGCAAAAAAGAGCAGATCTCTGGCTAAATTTTTCCATATCTTTGAAGCTTGAGCTTAACCCAACACCAGCAATAGCGGTGATTGAACCTGGGGTGGAATGTCCACCTGCAGGAGCAGAAAGGGGGAGATTTGGTTAACCCAGAGCTTTCCGAGGAAGAGACCCGGATCAAAATACTGCACAATCCTGGACTGGATGGAGAAGCAGGGAAGAGGTTCAGGATAGCTACACCCTAGAATCTCTGAGCTTATACCTAGCAGCTTATGAAGTTATAGCTTTAGTTTGGCAAGATTCTGTCGATTAGGTGTAAGCAAATAAAGCACTGGACTAGATTGGTTTTTCAGTGTCTCACTTGTGAGCTTTGGCTGGACAGGCTTCCTCTAAAGCAGTGGTTCTCAACCTGTGGGTTGGGACATTTGGGGTCAAACGACCATTTCACGGGGGTCGCCAAACAACGCAGTCCACCATTCCCCCCCCCTTTTCCTTAGTTGTGCTACTCCCTTTTATTCTATTGGCTTTTGAAAGCCAATAGAATAGATTCTCTTGAATAGAGTCTAATTCTATTGGCTTTCAAAAGCCAATAGGAATTGTCCAGGCTGTCTCTGCCCTGCTGAGCCCGCCAAAAGTCCCATTCTGCAAACGGTGCTGCACCAGTTGAGTAGTCCCCGACTTACGACCAGTTGAGTAGTCCTCGACTTACGACCGGTTGGGGGGTCACGGCATTAAAAAGGTTGAGAACCAATGCTCTAAAGCTTGCTTGCTTATTTCTTTGTTTGTTTGTTTGTTTGTTTGTTACATTTGTTTGCCTCCCATCTCACCGCCCTTTCCCTGTCTAAAGCTTGTTGAGGCCCAGCCTTTTCCCGCATAAAACTAAAGCAGAAACTGTGCCCTTAAATAAACGAAATAAACACATCCAAACCACCCCATAGATGCCTGAGTGCTAAGGGAAGGAAACTGCAGTGCAGGGAAAATTACACATTAGCCCTCTCCATTATGAGAAGGCTGTCATCTTTCAGCAGCCAGCGATCCATTAATCATCCGACAATCGTTCATCCAGTTCTTTCATTGAGACATTAAACTGTGGCCCTTTCTGTCTGTCACCGTGGATCATCCAGATGGAAATTAGAAATCCCAGAGCATTTTCTAGATAAATAAATAAATAAATGAAGGGCCAGCCTGGTGACCCTAAACCATTTGAAAGAAAAAGAAGGGGTGGTGGTGGTTGGGGGGTTGGGGGAAGAGCTTCCATTGTCCACAGCTGTGTAGGGAGCTCCTGTTAAAGTCCAAAGGCATCACATTTATTGGTGATATATATATATATTTTCATGCCTCACCGGTGATGAGGGTACTCTGAGATCCCCCGACGCTGAAGGGCGCGAGGTAAAATCATAATCTATAATCATTTGTATTTACTCACTGTGGACAGATAATCTGACAAAAATTAAGACGTACACCTGAGATTCATTTGAAGGGATTTTTCATCATCAGCAAAGCAATCTGTCTCCTGTATTCAGCCTGGTCAGGGGACAGCCCATAATAGAAACAGCTGTACATTGCAAAATAACTATCACAGGCTGGAAAGGAGACTAAATGAAAATGCTGACCAGGGACTGAGAGCAAGGCGGTGCAATTACTAAGCAGGGTTTATGGCTGAGGAGGTGATAAAGAGAACACAAAAGAAGACAGGTACACAACTTGTGGGAGGCAATGACTTTTGTGGTAAGATAACTGAAACATGGTAAACCAGGCACGAGGTCAATGCTTCAAAAAATTACTGGAACTCTACTCTATTGGGAGACATGTCACTAGAAGGCAAAAATCACAAAACTGAATCTCACTTATTTTGGTCATGTTATTCACTGGAGAAAGCCATTTTGATTGGAAAAGTTAGCAGTAAAAGGAAACCAGGCCACCCAAGAACATGGAGACTGGACACCATCAAAGCGGACACCAGCCAGAGCATAGAACAACTCAAAGAAGTAGTGCAAGATCAGACGATGTGGAAAGACTTGGCCCATAGAATCGACAAGAGTCGGACACGAATGAATGGATAGCATCATCATCATCAGCCGTAATGGAATGTAGTTTGGATTCCCAGGAGAAAGGGGAGCACTTTGGAGGATTAAGGGGCAACAGTTTCCATAGCTTGAGTGAGATAAAGAGAGTGAAGATGGTCTCTCCATAATAATTCCCAGAGTATATGCTTCATGTAGTCCTCCTCCTCCTCCTCCACCACCACCACCACCACCACCACCACTCTGCAAACCCTACTCCCCTCTAGCACTGAAGATGTTACCTAGTCCTGTCATGAAATGTCTGCAAGAAAATAACCAAACTCAGAGAGTACCAAAGACCAGCATTTCAGCTATGCTTCATCCTGAAGAGTCCTTGATGTTCTCTAAGCTTGGTTGTTTTTTTTTTTTTTTTGCAAATGTTTCATCACCTAAATTAGGTTACATCATCAGTGCTAGTAAGGAGTGGGGTTTGCTCTCAGTTTACATTCTTGTGGCTTGCCCTGTTGCTCCTTACTACTACTGATGATGTACCCAGTTTGGAACATGAGCCGTCTGCAAGAAAAGAAACAAGCTCAGAGAGCACCAAAGGCTCCACAGTCCTCCTCCTCCTTCTCTCCACAAACTCTACTCCTTTCCAGCACTGATGATGTTACCTAGTTTGGGTCATGGGACGTCTGCAAGAAAACAACCAAGCTCAGAGAACACCAAGGACCCCACCTTTGAACCCTGAGCAACAAACGTTGTCCTTTATGCTTCAACCTTCACTATTTCTAAGCTTTAGCTTAGTTCTTGCACAAAGCAATGTAGTCCCAGGAACAATTTTACTGGAGAAAGTCCAAAACACAAGATGAAGGCAGGAACTGAATCCACTGGAAACCACCATCAGGCTGCCTACTTTGGTCTCAAAGGCTGGTCCTGCTTTGCATCGATTCAGCTTTGGGCTTAGTGCAAGCAACCTCTGCTGTCTATACATTGAAATGGAGCCGGGCACACTCCATCCTCCACTGACAGATTGTGGTTTGGGGTTTGATTTATATGTTCAGGTGCCAGAGGTATTTGCTCTCAGTTTTTCTGCAATTAAAAAGGGCGAGCCAGGGAAGTTGACAAATCGTCCTCTGATAGCTGTATGGCTACCGCTATTATCCCGTGGATATCTTTTCAACTAATTCATCCATTTCCAACACCTACGGGTTTGGCTTGATAAATCAAGGAAGACTTGAAAAGGCTGGAAGCAGATTACGGGGTCATCTCTCACACGAAATGTTTCACTGGAGTTGCGCAACTTTAGGTTTTATCCAACAGCTGAGTAATGTATCGACGGGGCTAATCCCAATGCAAAGCATTCAGATTTTTTTTTTTTTTTTTTAAAAGGAAGGTGGAGGAAGAAGCAGCATTACAATAAATCACTGCCAAGCAAAGGTTGACCTTTGTATTTCTCCAAAGGTGCTATGCTGTAGCACCACGGACAAACCCGATTTTTCATTGGGTGCTTTAATTTGCATTGGAAAAGAAGAAAGGTCCATAAACTCAGAATAAAAGATTAGAGGAATATACTTCACCCACAACCATCACCATGACTTTGTTCCAGAGTGCATTTGTATTATGTGGATGCCTACATCCTTTGGAGAGGAGATGTTGAATTCACCTGTCCTCAGGAATGTTCTTATTTATTTATCCATGCTATTTCCACAGAGGGATGTTAGATGATATCTTCCTGGGATAAAAGAAAGCAGATGTTAGCAGCTGGATTTAAGGCTCCAGGTTATCTGTGACCAAATGGCTAGTGAATAGCACCATCATTTCATATTTGTATGAGTGTAAATCCTAAGGAAGGATATAGTCCCTCTGCCCAGAAATATGTCCTATTCCGGGCTGATAACAGCAATTGGATGGATATAAATTGGATCCCTCTTTCTCTTCCAAAAATCTTATGTTCCCATATTTTCAAAAAGATCTTTAAAATGCTTACTAGGCATTTCCTTGTCACCAACATATTCTGGATAATTCCTTCCTTCCTTCTAAGTTTATCCTGAAAAATATTAGATGGATCCCTATGAGGAAGGAAGGAAGGAAGGAAGGAAGGGAGGGAGGGAGGGAGGGAGGGAGGGAGGAAAGGAGGAAGGAAAGAAGAGAAGGAGGAATGGAGGGATGGAGGGAGGGAGGAAGGAAGGAAGGAAGGAAGGAATCCTCTATGAATACAGTTTCAGAATTGTGATATTCCTCAGGAAGATTAATTGGACAAGGAGTTATCACTACACTCCATTGATGTTGTGGCCTCTGTTTTTAATTAAATAGAAATGTCTTCGAGCATTTTTAATGTCAGAACAACATTTACAAAAGGAGACATTAACTTGTCACTCATTGATCTGTAACATTACCAGCTGTGACAAAAGGTCTTTGTGTAATGACTGCTCTTCAACCTCTAAAGAGTCTGAAATTCCGTTGAATTTTTTTTTACAGCACTTTTTTTGGATGTGGGGGGTAGTGGTGGTGGTGGGCAAAATCTTCTAGACCTTATCATTTCCAAGAATATTCTGCCTAACAATTTCTTCTGAGACAAATTTGGGTAGATCAGCTGATGTGCTGTTCTAAATTTGTCCCCAGATGTTAACTAGACACAGGAAGCTAAAATAAGGAATACAGCAATAGCATCACGTGAAGGAAAACCAGAGATTGAAGCAGGAATGAAAGCAGGATAGCTTGCTCTGTTTATGGATCGGAAAACTCTGAAATAGGCCAACAAAGAAGATGGAGCAGAATATTAATATTAAGCAAGAAGATCAAAACCAGTTGATACTTCTGGCATTAAGCTGGAGCCCTGGATATGTATTTCTTCACAGTTATAGAATGGAAAAACCCTGAATGTATTTTTAAAAACCCAGCCCTTTGTTGATTCAAATATTGTCACATGTTCTGGATTTCAAGATGCTGCCTTACATTCCATTTTGAGTGAGTCAGCATTGAACTTTCCTGGATCTCAACATGTAATACGGCAAGCTGTTCCTTTTGTCAGAAATATTTTCGGGATGTTGAACTTGAATTGGGTTTAATCATGGGAATATGTCAAAATATTATCTCAAAGTTCACATGATTCATTTGGTTCTGTTATTCAATGTTTTCTTTCATCTTCCAGGTGTAGAACAATAGCACATGTACATCGTAGCTGGCAAAACAGGTGTCCTATCTCACTGTAGTATGGGGAGAGTGAGATTTTTGTTTTGGAAATACAACTCAGAAAAAAATGAAAACAACAAGACACAATAGGTTTCAGTGAGCTGGGTAACGCATTGTGGCCAATGGTAACCTATGACCCCAACCAAGTAGTAACTTTTATCTATGGGTATAACAGGGATGGAGAAACTTCTCTGCATAAAGAGAAAATTGTGGAGTCCTTGGTGCTCTCTGTGCTTGGTTGTTTGCTTGCAGATGTTTTGTTACCTGACCAGGTAACATCATTCATTCTAGGATTGTGGCATTTGCTCCCTGTTTATATATACAGTAGCTTGTCCTGCCAGTCTTGGTGGGAGGGTATGGTTTTTTCCCCCTTTGGTAGATTGGAGCGCAGTTTTTCTGCTTGATAGTTTGTCTGGTGTTAATCCCTGCTTATCTGGCTGGTGGTTGATGGAGAGAAATTTTTCCGATTTTTTTTCTTTCCTTCCATTGAATGGTGTGTAAATGTGGTTTATCTCTATGTGTCTCTTGATGGCTGACAGTGGAAGAAAATTACTTCAAAGTGGTGGTGGTGGATCATCCCCCTTGTTAGAGGTTTTTAGACAGGAAGCCTAGAGGGCGCTGCCAAAATATTTACTGCATGATTCATGTACCTTGAGTGAAAGTCTCACCCAAGCTTTAAGGCCCAGCTAAACCTCCAAAGCCCCAGAGAGGACACTCAGAAAGCCCAAAAGCTGCATTCAAAAGCAAAACAAAGTAAAATGATGAATCAATAGATGGTTTACTAATTTGTGGATGGTATCAGCATTTTAATATCAAAAGAAAGACATGAAGATACTGGCTTTCATTCGTGATATCAGCATTCCCAAACTGGTCTTCTGAGATGTTTCTGCTATCAGCAATTATGACGAAGAACCAAGGATGTTGAGCGAGATCAATTAGACAATTTAAAAATATATGCTGGATATTTCAAATAGTTTCAATCATAGTTCAGGAACTCTTTGTCATCCTGCTATCCTGATTGTCTTCTGCAACTGGCTCTGGGTTTGGGTTGTTGTTTTTTGTTTTGCGTATAATACAACCCTTCAGGCTAGACAACCACTTTGTGGCTTCCCTAGGAACATCCACTTAGCAGCAGTAGATTTCATCCTGAAGATTTCACTTCATTTCTTTCGGAAGGGTTCGTCTTTTGATCGCCTGGCATCCAGGCACCCTGATATTTAGCCTTAGAACAATTTCCTTTGACAGACACAAACACAAGATCCCCAGTGTGTTAATTTGACAGAGCCCCTTCGTTAACTCCATAATGTAGCCTTATGTTTTATACACAGGTAAGCTTCAAGAGTGCATTCCTTTAATGTAATGCAATATTTATCAGATCCGAGATCTAAAGTGTACATATTCAATTTTCATGCATATCTTTACATGATTCATGAAACTCTTCTCATTACAGTTTGTTTTTGTGGATCGCTGTCTACTTGGAGCCTTAGTCCTCAGTCTAGTGTCACACTAAAAAGCTTTATTTAGCTTCCTTTGAACAAAGCTCAGTTTACGTTCCAGTCAGGATTAGAGAGAGAAACACCTCCCTTCAAATTTTTGGTAGCATGCTATACTGTACAAGAAATAATATAAAGATTCCCAGAAGAGAGCTAAATTTATGATGAAGCCAAATAGGTTACATTCACTCAGCTTAAAGAGAGACTTTTAAATATGTGTTTAAATGTGGTACCATGTATTTGAAGTGGCCTGTGAATCACAGCTGTGGTTGTGTTGCCTTCTTTTAAATGTTTTAGATGACTTCATTGCTTTGGAACTGAAAGGCCGGGTGTAGGAAATGTTCTTCCATATTAATTAGGCTTTGTTGTCAACTATGGGGTTTCTCTTTCTAGTGGCTGTTCTGGAGTCTTAGTGTTGGGGCAAGGATTAATCATCATATATTAGGACAAAAAGATGGTTGTGTGGATGAGTTTCATATTGCTTCAACAAGGACTGTGTGATGACCATGGACATGTCTTGTTGGAAGCCAGCTAGGAAGATTGCGTTGAAAGAAAAGTCTTCATCCTGGTTCAGTCCAAGCCGGGGATAAACAACATGGCGACTGCTTTAGAAAGAAGGTTGCAGTTTATTGGCGAGCCAGACAGAAAGATGGTTCTGGTAGGAAAGAGAGGGAAAAAAGGGCTGAGCACATGTGGGGAATGGATTTTTATATCCACTGGAGCCTTTTGTTTTGAGTTGCTTCTTGTTCCTGTGGCATGAACTTTGACCTGAGTCTGAGTGTGCTTTTCTGGTATTCTGATGGTGATGGGTTAGTCCTATTATGACCAAAGGTCATATCCTGCTTCCCTGGTGCTGGGGCTAATGACTCTTAGAGTTTGGGTGGGGTATGCAGATTTTAGGTGTCTTTGTCTTCCTAAGCTTCTAGTTCCAACTTTCCTGATGGTTTACATCTGCATTTGTACAGAGCTAGCTTCTGTTTGGGGGAGGGAGACCTGGGGCTATCAAGGAAAACTGGGCATGCTTTTCAGTTTCTTTAAGGTCCTTTGAGGAAATATATTTTCCTGCCCTTTTAATATTTCCTTCTCGGCGGGGGGGCTGACTTCCCACAATTGCAAATGTCAATCATACGAGTCCAGGATGCTGCATTCATCATAAATTCAGGCCGATTGCTAAGTGCCCAAATGCTTCCCTGTGTACCTTGAACAAGACACATAGGTTGAACAGAATTACTATATCTGGGTTGAAAAAATTGTGACAACTGGAGAGTAGCAAGAAGATGAAGGAATCCTAACTTTTTCCACCTAAATCCACAACAATAGCTGGTTTCCTGTAAGAAAAGTGCAGGCAGAGTTGGAGGCTGGAGTTAAGCAAGTTATCAACCCAGAATCATTACATTCCCGCTAACAGTCTAAGCCCAACCCTTCTTGAAACCCATTGACCCTTATCTGGTGCCAATTTAGTATTGAACTTTAGTTGAGTAGATTCTTGTGTATACGCTAGAACAATAACTTTCTGAAACTGCAACCTAACCTCATTCTTTGCACTGACATTTCTGCTCATATAGAGAGGAAGGGTTGTGAAAAGGCAATGTCTCCTCAACATCTGTACATCACTCTTTTTCCTCTTAAAATATAAATTTAAAATACACTTTGCTCTGCCAATCTGAAAAGGTTTCTTTATATGAACAATCTCTCAAAAGGTTTTGACTATTCTCATTTCATTAGATGGAAAGGATACAGTTCCTGGAAACTGGTCTTGTTGCTTTGCCCTCCAAAGGGAAAATTAAACTTGGTGAAATGTTCATGGTGGAGATACAGTGTCCTAGTTCTCATTCAAGATGCAAAACTCTCAAGAAATGAGTGTGACTCAGAATATCATTACAGAATTGCTGTTCAGTCTTTATAGTCTCCTGGTTAGCTATGTTTGCATTCCTTACCTGTACGGATACAGGTAAGGATAAAGGAAGCAAACTCACTCTAATGAATCATAGAAACATACAGTCTAACCTCTGCCTTTTCTCTAGCTCATATTTGTTGGTGGCCCAATGCCCTTCTACAAGATCTTAGGTCTTTTATAATAATATGTGTTATAATAATAACAGATCATATAAATGGGAACCAATTTGCTCTCATGGTTAAGACACCAAGCTAGAAAGCAGGAGACTGGGAGTTCTCATTCTGCTTTAGGTAAGAGAGTCGATTGAGTGTCTTTGGGACAGTCTCTCTCTCTCAGCCCAATCCAGCTCACAGGATTGTTGTTATTGGGAAAATAGGAGGAGGAAGGTGTGTTGGATATGTGCACCATCTTGAGTTCTTTGTAAAAATAATGAAGGCAAGATATAAGCAAAGAAATCAATAATTCTGAAGACTAGACCACAGATTTCATGGAAATGCTTGCAAGGAAAGCTTGGAAGCTATCAAGCTAGCACCTGCTAGCCAGCTTTGCATTTCAATGGTGAGGGGGGGGACAGAAGAGGCAGAGAATGAATGGGGAAAGGAATGCCAGACTCCTGCTGTTTCAAAGCAAAGGAGGCACTTAAACAATCCCATACATTATAATGAGATATACCAGAAAGGACGAGAGTAAATACATGTTGCAAAATCACACAGGTTCTCTCTTCCTTACTTTTAAACAACAAAACATCTTCAAAAGAAATGAAGGCAGCATAAAAAAAAATAAGTTCTTTGGTAACTGGAATGCTAGGCGTAGTTTTCCTGCAGCACTGGGCTACATTCTGAAGCTCTTGCGTAATAGCACACGTTTGGGCCTCAAATCTCTATTTGCTTGCTAAGAAGGATGTCCCATTGACCTCTGTGGGGTGGCTTCTGAGCACAACTCATATGATTGCCCCATAAAATCATTGTAGTTGCTAAAACTTGATCTGAGTCCAGATTGGAGCTGTTCCCAATGATTAATGGTCTCTCAATGATTTAACAAGCCTTATACTTGTTTTAGAGCTCTAGAAAGAGTGCAGAGAAGAGCAACAAAGATGATTGGGTATGTTTAGTCAAGTGAAAAGAAGGACTGGGGGGGGGGCATGATAGCAATGTCCCAATGTCTAAGGATTGCCTCAAAGAGGGGATCAAGCTATTTTCCAAAGCACCTGAAGGCAGGACAAGAAGCAACGGATGGAAACTAATCAAGGAGAGAAGCAACCTAGAACTAAGGAGAAACTTCCTGACAGTTAGAACAATTCATCAGTAGAACAGAAGTTGTGGGTGCTACAACACCGCAAGTTTTTAAGAAGAGACTGGACAACCATTTGTCTGAAATGGTGTAGGGTTTCCTGCCTGAGTAGGGGGTTGGACTAGAAGACCTCAAAGGTCCCTTCCAACTCTGTTATTGTTATTCAGTTAAAAATGGGGAAAGAAAGAGATGATTCTCAGGACACTTTCTAAGTCTACATTGGACCTGATATGCCATGCCCATTAATTTATTAATGTGTCTTTATTTGGGAGCCACCATGATACTCACTAGCAAGGAGCTTCACAATTTGCAGGGTTTTTAAAATGATAAATTGTACCCGTGCCAATTTTTACAATGTTGTTTGCTCTGCAATTTTCCAGCTCGGGCAAGCAAACAATTGAGTGTGTCAAAATCCAGCACCATATTGAAATATTCATAAATGCCCTCATCCTCACAACAACAGCAACAACAAAAAGAGAAGTTTAAGACCCCCCCCTCCAAAAAAAATCTGCCAAGATTCACAGTTCTGTCACTTCTTTCTGCAGATGCTAAAATAAAGCAAAAATGGACCTGCAGACAAATGGTTTTGTCATTGTGCTTTTTTACATCCAGTTGTGCCTTCAATGCAATATTTATCTAGTCCAATATCTTCCCTTTATGATAGTAACAATCTCCTCCTTGGTGCTTACCATGACAATGAGGTGGGTATAGAAAAGCCTGTAAGTTCTTGTAAGTAGCTAAACTTCTAGAGAACCTTATAATTAAACATGATGTCTAACATCTGGGAATGCGCTATCAACATTTTATTTACAGGGATTTGTGTGTATGTGGTGTGCTTTATACTCTTGGCAATGCATTAAGGTAAGCCAGTGCTGGGAATTTGTTCTCCTTTTGAAGGTATATGTGTTAATTATAAATTGGCAGCTGTTTTTTTTTTTTTCTTAAAAAAAAAAAAAAGAGTTAAAGCTGCATGTTTTACTTTGTTATGCCATCCATGTTCCTAAAGCTGGAAAAACTGAGATCAAAAGCCTGTTGTCAAACAATTCTTACAATCAGCCAATCTTTTTCGTATGAAAGAATCTCTCTCATCCTCTTTCCCATCCACACCCTGTGAAAAAACCTGCTAGGATTGTTGAAAGAAAGATTAGGATAGGTGATTTTGGTGGCTCTCGGGAGCGTGCAGATATTCAGCCTGGAAAAATAATTCAACCGAATCTCTACTTCTTCAGAAATCCACATCCCACTGGCCTAATTTGACAATTGGGTTGGTATGTTTGAATCAGAATGACCTGATTGTGGGGTCCTTGGTGCTCTCTGAGCTTGGTTGTTTTCTTGCAGACATTTTCATGGCTCAGCTAGGGAAAATCTTCAGTGCTAGAAGGAAGTCGTGTTTGTAGAGAGGAGGAGGAGGTGGTGGTGGTAGAGAAGGAAGAAGGAGAAGGAGGAGTGTGGGGTCCCTGGTGCTCTCTGAGCTTGATTGTTTTCTTATAGATATTTCATGACCCAACTAGGGAGCACCACCAGTATTATTTACTTACTTATTTATTTATTTATTAGTAAAATTTATATGCCGCCCAATCCCTAGGGACTCAGGGCGGCGTACAAAATTAAAACAACAAGTATAACAATTAAAAATGAATACATTCATATAGCATGTCCCAATCGAATCCCCCCCCCCCCCGGGGACATCAACCCCAGGCCTGCCGGAACAGGAGAGTTTTAATAGCTTTCTTGAAGGCCGGCAAGGTGGGAGTCGAATCTCGGGGGGGAAGTTGATTCCACCACGTCGGAGCCACCACAGAAAAGGCCCTTCCCCGAGGGCCCGCCAGCCGACATTGTCTGGCCGACGGGACCTGAAGGAGGCCCAATCTGTGGGACCTCACCGGTCTCTGGGAACTATGCGGCAGTATGCGGTCCTGTAAGTAACCTGGTCCTAAGCCATGAAGGGCTTTAAAGGTGACAACCAACACCTTGAATTGCATCCGGAGACCCACAGGAAGCCAGTGCAGCTCGCGGAGGATAGGTGACACATGGGTGTACCTTAGTGCACCCACAATCGCTCTCGCGGCTGCATTCTGAACCAACTGCAGCCTCCGAATGCTCTTCAAGGGTAGCCCCATGTAGAGCGCATTACAGTAGTCCAGTCTTGAGGTGACAAGGGCATGAGTAACCGTGAGTAGAGCCTCCATGTCCAAATAAGGCCGCAACTGGTGCACCAGGCAAACCTGGGCAAAGGTCCCCCTGGCCACATTCTGACTAGTTTAGAATCATTGAATTGAAGGTGACTGAAGTGATGTTCTGAAATGATGGCCTGAATAGGATTTTTCATGATTCATGCAGAAAAAGTATTCCCATGGGGTCAGGAAGCTTCCTCCTCCTGGCTAGAAAGAGGGAGACCATGAGTTCTAATCTCGCCTTCAGGCATGAAAGCCGATTGGATGATTTGGGGCCAATCATCAGGAGACTGTAGATTTCTAGTCCCGCCTTAGGCATGAAAGCGGGGTGGGTGCCTTTGGGCCAGTCAGTCTGTCTCAGTCCAACTCACCTCACAGGGTTATTGTGAGGAAAATAGGAGGAGGAAGGTATGTTGGATATGTTCCCCGCCTTGAATTGTTTGTAAAAATAATAAAAGCAGGATACAAACACACAAATAAAGCATTATGGGAGGAACCCATTCATTCTTCTTCTAAACAGGGAGTCTAAATAATCTTGGAACTCTGGCTTGCTATGATGTGATCTATTCAAACTTTGGATCTTTTTATTCATCTCTTCATAATGTCTAGCAGTGGTGAATTCTTTCTTTTCTTCTTTTTCTTTTTCTTTTTTTTTACACTTTTCTTTCTTTGCTTTCTTGCATATTAGGCCAAACTTTCTCCCTTCAAATATATCCTTTCCTTTCTTAAGCCTTGCGAAATGCGAAGGGAAGGTTTGTCGGCGGGGGAAGCACCAATTTTACAAAATTATTCTTTTAATTAGCTCCTTGCAAAAGTGCTTAGATATATAAAAAACATTACATAGATCTAATGAAGTGGAATGGAGTGCTAAGTTTTAATTAAACAAACTCGAAAATTGGCAGAAAGGATATTAAATGATCCTTTGAAATGGAAATGGTCCACTTAGCTTTTCACTTCATGTTATGAATGCAGATGCATCGACAAGATGCTCACCCAATGTGTTGTCTATCAAGTTTCTTGCATCAAGCCTGCCAATACAGAAATACATCCATCCCTATCTTTGGACTGACTGAAAAAAAACAAAGCTCTTCATGAAATGATTGGTGTCATCTTGTGGGTATGAGAAAACACATTTTTTAATATGACATTGGGAAAGAGGAGTCAATGAGTTGGAGGAGGAGGAGGAGGCGGTGGTGAAGGAGAAGGAGAAGGAGGAAGAAGAGGACAACGACTGTAGGGTCCTTGATGCTTTCTAAGCTTGCTTGCATTCTTGAAGATGTTTCATCTAGGTAACATCAGGGCTTTTTTTGGCACAGAATGCCCAGAACGGAGTTCCAGCACCTTTTTTGGATGGAACCTTGTAGGGTAGGCAAGGCAGGTTGTATGACGTGAGTTCTGGCACCTTTTTTTTTTTTTTTTAACAAAAAAAAAACACTGGGTAACATCATCAATGCAGAGTTGATGATGTTACCTAGTTTGGGCAATGAAACATCTGCAAGGAAATAACCAAGTTCAGAGACTCTTGAATGAGTTTTAGGTTAGTCATGAAAGCGTATTGATTTCAATGGGTCTCCGCCTGTTCTTTTAAAAGGAAAGACAGCTTGAATTCAACAGACTTTCATGTATTAAACGGGTAGAAATCTGTTGAGCAAACACCTATAAAACACTGCTTGCTTCCTTCTCCCCTCCATCAAATTTCTTTATCCATAGAAACCTATTTATAGGACCAGAATTCTAATAAACACAGATTGCAGAGCAAAGAAAAAAGGTCAGCAGAGTGTACCAGAAGCTTTATTGATGTCTTGTCAATCATTTTTTTTATTTTGTTGTCTATTTTTTTTTTAAAAAGAAGAAGGAGAAAATGCATGTAAGCACTTTCCCCTTGTCTAATAGCAGATTTATTGAGCTTTTTTTTTTTTTTGGACAAATCAGCTTCGAGATATGATAAGCAGTGACAGGCCATTATCAACTTTACGGTACAGGGTCAACCTGGATATCAACCCTGTGTATGAAGCTGGGCTTTCTGGGGAATAGCCAAAGCATTTTCAAATATAATAATTTCCAATAAACCTTCCCCTTGCCTGCACCGCAACACGCTTGAGGGGTCTCTTTTGCAAGAAGGGGCCACAACACGTCTGACAAATATATACAGTCAAATATATTGTCTTTCTGTAATTTTGTTAAGACAATAAAAACAGGTCAGCTCCGATGCGAGCACCTTGGGTATCGTTGCCAAGAGGATTTGAAATCAGCATGCATTATCCAGTGGGCAAAATGCTGGAGAACTCGACAATCGATAAAGAGATTGCCTTGTTCTTCCACCTTGCAAAAAAAAAAAAAAAAAAAAACATCTTGCCCAGGCTGTGCATCGTACTGCTTTCTCTCTCTCTCTATTTTTTAATTAAATAGTAATAATTGGGAATCGGCTTGCTATAAAGCAAAGTTCAAGGGTCTGTCATAAACGTTATTTACAGGTATGCCTTTAGGATCCGTGTAACCCTTTACAAATGACAACTTTATTGGCTGAGTGTGATAGGAATAGAATAGAATAGAATAGAATAGAATAGAATAGAATAGAATAGAAGAGAAGAGAAGAGAAGAGAAGAGAAGAGAACAGAACAGAACAGAACAGAATATAGAATAGAATAAAGAACAGAATAGAAAACAGAATAGAACAGAATAGAATAGAATATAGAACAGAATAGAATAGAACAGAATAGAGAATAGAATAGAATAGAACAGAATAGAGAACAGAATAGAATAGAATAGAATAGAATTTTGTTGCATTCAGCTCTCAAAGGATCACCACCCCCGATATACACTACATAAATATGAGAAAAATAAATAAATACAGATTAGACACACAAGGAAGTTGTCTCCAGTGCAGAATCTCTCAGTGTAGTATAATAATAATAATAATAATAATAATAATAATAATAATAATAATAAATAGAAATAGAAAGACTGTGGCAAAAGCAAGCAAGGGTAGTACCAATAGTAATAGGCTCCTTAGGTGCAATCCCAAAACAACTGGAGCACCACTTGAACACCATTGGCATTGACAAATTTGCTATTAGTCAATTGCAAAAGGCGGCCTTATTAGGAACTGCTTCCATCCTGCGACGATACCTGTAATACCATCAAACATCCACATCTGCCTATCCAGGTCCTGGGTAAGGACTCGATAGGTAGACAAAATGCCAAATCCAGTCTGAACATCTGGCTGACTGTGCGATGATTGATAATAATAATAATAATAATAATAATAATAATAATAATAATAATAATAATAACTAAAAGCAATGATAGGCAGACCAGAAAAATAATGACAATGAATCATGCCCTTCATCCACGCAGTGACATTGATAGACTTTATCTACCAAGGCAAATAGGTGGGCGTGGAATGCTACAAGTACATCAGATGGTTGAAGAAGAAAAAATGGCTTTGGAAGAATATCTGAAGAACAATGATGAAGATGCACTGAAATTAGTATATCAGGAAGGCTTACTAACTACTGGAGAGACCAAACTGGCCTACAAGAAAGACCAAATGAAGAACAGAATAGAGGCATGGGAAGACAAAGCACTACATGGCCAATACATGAAAAAAATAGCTGGGAAAGCAGATAATAATAAAACCTGGCAATGGCTAAGAGCAGGAAAATTGAAGAAAGAGACCGAGGGACTAATTCTGGCTGCACAAGACCAAGCCTTAAGGACAAATGCATACAAAGTCAAAATTGAGAAGACAGCAACAGACAGTAAGTGCCGCCTATGCAAAGAAGCTGAAGAAACAGTGGACCACTTGGTAAGCTGTTGCAAGAAGATTGCACAAACTGATTACAAGCAGCGGCATGACAAAGTAGCAACAATGGTGCATTGGAAGATCTGCAAAAAATATCATTTGCCTGTAAGCAAAAACTGGTGGGATCATAAAATAGAGAAAGTCATAGAAAATGATAAAATTAAACTGCTCTGGGACTTCAGAATTCAAACAGACAAGCACCTGCAACATAACACCCCAGACTTAACAATTGTCGATAAGAAAGACAAAAAAGTCTGGATAGTGGACGTGGCAGTGCCTGGAGACAGCAGAATAGAAGAGAAAGAACTGGAGAAGATAACAAAATACAAAGACCTACAAATAGAAATAGAAAGACTGTGGCAAAAGCAAGCAAGGGTAGTACCAATAGTCATAGGCTCCTTGGGTGCAATCCCAAAACAACTGGAGCACCACTTGAACACCATTGGCATTGACAAATTCGCTATTAGTCAATTGCAAAAGGCGGCCTTACTAGGAACTGCTTCCATCCTGCGACGATACCTGTAATACCATCAAACATCCTCATCTGCCTATCCCAGGTCCTGGGTAAGGACTCGATAGGTAGGCAAAATGCCAAATCCAGTCTGAACATCTGGCTGACTGTGCGATGATCCATAATAATAATACAGCCATATCACATGGGTAAATATGAATAAATGAATAAATAAATAATGCTCTATATTCTTCTGGGGAAAAAAGAGGAAAGTAAGCAATGCCATCCCTCAGCTGATGCAACCGGGCTGAGAAAGAGAATAGAATTCCCAATGACATTAAGTCCTCCAAGACAAGGTAGGAAGGCGACCTAAGAAAGCGAGGGCTTCCTTCTTCCCCCACTTAAAGACAACATACAACTACTCGGTCCCACGTTCCAAAGTGGAGGGGGAAAAAAAATACGAATTCATCTTCCCTTTGTTCATTATGTTAAGTCCTTTCCCCTAAGATGAAGGAGGGAAAATGTTGCAAGGGGTGGGCATTATTATTTAATATCCCAAAGGTGGCTCCTTTGCCTTGTTAAGGAGGAAAGATAAATAACTATCATAAAGAGTGGGCTTATCCATTCAATCCTCTCAATATTATGTTTGCATAATATTGCGTATCCTGAAAAGGAATCGCGTGATGAAGATGAATATATTCATGTATGCTCTCACAAGTGAAGGCGCTGGCCCTTTTCTTTGCAACTCTATTTAGTAGCTCTCTTAGAAGGCCTACCACTCTGTGCCCCAAAGGCAAAACATGACAAATGCACTGAATTTGGGGATACAAAGGGAAATGATTTTTCTAGTTCGCTGCCTACACGAGACCAGCTAGAATTTCTTCCCATAAATCCTCCTAGTTTTCCTCTGTCTGAGTGACACTGGTAGCCAAAGCAAATAATTATGGAAATAACGGGACTGGTGTCCTTGTGGTGAGTGAGTTTAGAACATTATCCTTTCCTCTTATTTTCACAGTTTGGCGACCACCTCAACTGCTCCCCTGTTTGCATGTCTTAGGAGTGATTATTGTTTGAGGAAGCGTCGCTCCGTTCAGAGAGTGAATTAAAAATAAAAATGGAAATGGCGACGTTTAAATAGTTTTTAATACAAGATGCAAGGACAATAGGATGTAGAGGGCTCTCTTATTTTGCAGGTATCTTTTTTAAAAAAACTTTTCCAGTTAGGATTGGTGGATGAAATAAGCAAAACTCTGGACTTTGTGCAATTTTGAACTGAAATATAAGGCATTGCTGACATTATTTCAAGTCTTAATCTCTGCTGAACAAGTCAATTTATGCTGGAACCTTAAGACACAGATGCAATGATCGAACATTGAAAAACAGGATGCATATCCATCCCCCTTATCATCCTCTTCTGCTTCTTCTATCTTTTCCAGCATCAGATCCTTCACAGTCCGTATTCAATCGTTCCTTGTCGTAATCCCATGAAAATTTTAAAAATGTAAGTTATATCTGGGAGGTGTTATGCCTAACATATAGGAGGTCCACGTTCTTCCTCTGAAGAATTAGTTCACACCAGTGGAACCAGTTTGGTCTAGTGGTTAAGGCATCAGGCTAGAAACAGGGAGAGTGTGATCTAGTCCCACCTTCGGCATGAAAGTCAGGTGGGTGACTTTGGGTCAATCACTAGGAGATGGTGAATTCTAGTTCTGCTTCAGCCATGAAAACCGGCTGGGTGACTTTGGGCCAATCACCAGGTGACTATGGGCCAATCACTAGAGATGGTGCATTCTAGTCCTGCCTCAGGAATGAAAGTCAGCTGGGTGAGTGTGGGCCAATCGCCAGGAGACGGTGAATTCTAGTCCTGTCTCAGGCATGAAAGTCAGCTGGGTGAATTTGGGCCAATCGCCAGGAGATGGTGAGTTCTAGTCCTGCCTTAGGCATGAAAGCCAGCTGGTTGCTTTTGGATCAGTCACTCTCTCAGCCCAACTCACCTCACAGGGTTGTTGTTACGGGGTAAAATAGGAGACAGGTGTGTTGAATATGTTCACCACCTTAAATTATTTGTAAAAGTAATAAAGGCAGGATACAAACAAATAAACAAATGCATAGAAAACAACCAGACTGACAAGAAGGAAGCAGCCAAGCTCGAAGAGCACCCAGGACCCCACAATTCATCTATAAAATAAGACTTTACAAACAAATCATAAAGTAAGACCTTTAACAAGAAGCCAGCCAGCCCAGATTCTCATGAGAAAGAAGCTCAATCCAGGGCACCCCTTTTGCCTGAGAAAGACAGAGAAATCAGCTAATGGGTCACGTATTGCCTCAATATTCCCTTTCGTTCTGCATTTGTTTTCTTGGTTAATGTACAGCAGGGAACATTAGTCGAGGGGCAGAGCCACAAACCTTAATGGCTGGATGCTGCACGGGAATCTGGAAGCGTTTACAGGAAAAATGACACAGAATATCCCAGCTCTGTGGTAATGCTCGGAACAGCTCCACGTTATGCCCCTTTCTACACAGTGTAGGGGACCCGGCAGCAAATGCATTTAGTGACTGCAATGTTAAGCACAAGACAACGGCCACACTGGACACTGAAATCTTTCTAGAAAGCTTGATCGTTCATCGCTCCTTGACAGAAGGATTTGGATTCTTCTTCTTTTACAAAAACACTTATTTAGTTCCTACAAAAAGAAATAATAATAAAAACGACGACAACCCAGAGTGTGGAATGGGACAACTCGCTGTGGCCAACTCAGTGCAGGACAGCTCGCCACACCAACTTGCCATAGGACAATTCAATTTAATTATTTAAAATAATTTAAAACATTAATTTTCGTCAGTCACATTTCATTTTGTCCCTCCTTTTGAATCCTTTAATGCAGTGATCCTCAACCTTTCTAATGCCGCGACCCCATAATACAGTTCCCCATGTTGTGGTGACCCCCAACCACTTATACATCACTGGGTGCCAGGGGCGTGGCCAAAGAAAAGGGGGAAAAATGGCGGACAGCCTTGTTTGGCGACCCCCGTGAAATGGTAGCTTGACCCCAAATGGGATCCCGACCCACAGGTTGAGAACCACTGTTTTAATGATTCTATTCCACCATTTCTTTGATATCAACGTAACTCTTGTTTAGGGGTGATTATTATTATTCATAATAATTATAATAATAAAATTGGAAGGGACCTTGAAGGTCATCTAGTCCAACCCCCTGCTCAGGCAGGAAACCCTATACCATTTCAGACAAATGGCTGTCCAGTCTCTTTTTTTTTTCAAAGATAATTTTTATTAAATTTTTAAAATTTTACAAAAACAAAACAATCTTCCCCCCCCAACCTCCCCAACCCTCCCATTCCCTCCCCCGACCTTCCCAGAGCTGAATATAGGCTTAATTAAAATTTCACCAAAAAGTCTTAAAAAAAGATATAAACCATAAATGAATCTAACATTAGTTAAAAATCTAAATACATTAATTAGAAAAATTATAAAATAATTAACAATAGTATATATATATATAAAAAACATGAATACAAAAGATAAATATTTAAAAAGGAAAAGAATAAAGAAAGAAAAAAAGGAAAAAAGAACAAAAAAAGAAAAAAAAACAACAAAATATTCCATTTTAAATATAAATTGTTAAAAAACTAAATAATATTTTTTATATCCAACTTATGTTGTATAAAATCTATCCATTTTTTCCATACCGCAACATACTTCTCTCGCGATTAAAAATATGGAACGCTTCACGAATTTGCGTGTCATCCTTGCGCAGGGGCCATGCTAATCTTCTCTGTATCATTCCAATTTTAGTATACATGCTGCCGAAGCGAGCACAAGTCCAGTCTCTTCTTAAAAGCGTATAGTGTTGGAGCATTCACTGCTTCTGGAGGCAGGTTGTTCCACTGGTTAATTGTTCTAACTGTCAGGAAGTTTCGCCTTAGTTCTAGGTTGCTTCTCTCCTTGATGAGTTTCCATCCGTTGCTTCTTGTCCTGCCTTCAGGCGCTTTGGAGAATAGCTTGACTCCCTCTTCTCTGGGGCAGCCCCTGAAATACTGGAAGACTGCTATCATGTCCCCCCTCATCCTTCTCTTCATTAAACTAGACATACCCAATTCTAGCAGCCGTTTGTTGTATGTTTTAGCCACCAGTCCCCTGAGTTGGCCATAGCGAGTTGTCCTCGATCCAAAAGTGTGAGGGTTTATTTGCAGAAGAGGATCATATCTGGAATTGCCACTCGCTATCTTCCACTTCATAAGAGATGAATAATCATAATTATTAAATGTGTTATAATATGGGAGAAGAAAGGATAAACTACAATGAAGCTAAATCCCATCATTACACCCTAAGAAACTGTAGCTAATCTCTTTACATGGAGTTTTAGTTGCTTCAGATTAATAGAGACCTTGCGCCATTTGACAATTGCAAGAGATGTGTGTCTTTTCCTAGTATGATACAATTCAGTTTTTATGTTTGTATTAAGGGGAAAAAATACCTCAAAGTGAATTGCATTAGCAAAACCATCTATGACACTAGGAAAAAAGTGTGTGATGTGCATTTGTTAAGGAAAAATGCATAGATAAGATAAATATTGGGATAAACATATACAAAACTGAAAGTAGATTTTTGCAAACTATTCTTTTAAAAAAGACAAACTGAAGCAGTAGCAGTACCTATCCAATTTGAAACTAGAATAAAATGAGTAACTAAGCAAAATACAGGGAGATTTAGATCCAATAAAAGTAAGCATAGTTTTAAAGAATGCATACTAGGCATATCCTGTGGATATCCTGTGGATATGCATAAAAATGAAAAGGCTATTATTTTCTTTTTCTTTTTTTTAAGGGGGGGGGGCGAGACAAATTCATAGAGGATGTGGTTGCCAAGAACTTCAAATTTGGATGGTTACCTACTGCTTCCTTTATCAAAGGAATCATCACTTGCCAGTCAACAACAATAGAAGAAATCTATTCTTTGATTCTGTTTCTGAACTTTTAGATGCATTGGGTGACACAAGAATTTAACTTGATCCACTAGGTTCTTCTTATAGTAAGGATCTGAGATAGAACAGCCAGAATTAGGTGTACAAAAAGATTCAATGGGCCAAGGGCAGAATACATATCCAAGGTAGGTGTTAGGAAGAAAGAATCAGGCCCATTGGTTAGGTTGCAGCACTTATGCAAGCCTATACTCAAGAATCTGGTCAACTAAAGTTCAACACTAAATTGGTGCCAGATAAGGGTCAACAGAATTCAGTAGGTGTAGTATTTGGGGTCCTTGTGGGAATGCAATGTCTCTAAGCTGATTACTTGTTTACCTCCGCCGCCCAGCTCTGCCTGGTCTTTTACAGTAGGAAGGTAATGCAACGATGAGATATCATCTTGCTGACTCTTCTACAACTCCCAGTACCAATTTCAAAAATGGGGGAATCAGTGCTAATACAACAGTTGCCAAAGATTTCCCAGTTGCCATTTCAGACTATATGGAAAGCACCAGTTGTTCCATCAGTAGAGATTGCCCCTGCCAAATTTCTTAGGCTGAGATCTTACCATCTTTCCCTACACTTGGCCCAGAGATTGACGTTAATTAATGGATTCTATGTCATAACCTTCTTCTTCATCCATTGCTGTTGAATATGATGGTCTCATCCATCATCCTACTGGTCTGTTCTATTTCTGAGCATGCACGAAATATATCAATTAATTAAAAGAAAAAAAACGGGGGGAAAAGGACATCTTTGGGGATTTAGAAGCAGAAGGCAGTCATACGCTGGGTCATTTTGCAATTTTGGGATTTAAAATTAAAAATTGGGCTGGGAACATTTATGCCTGACATTAAGTCCTTTACGCGCATACACAGATACATACATTCAGAAAGATATTTAAAGATAAAGGGTGTTTAATTTAATGAGCATTAATACACACACACACACACAAACACACACACACACACACACACACACACACACACAGAGCAGCTAAATATATATTCTAGGAATCTTCCCTCATAAAATTAAATCACTCTTGGAGATTTCGCAGGTTGGTTAAATAGTCTTCATAAATTAAAGTAATGACAGTGTAATAATTTAGCGGGTTCTGAACCAATACTAAAGTGACTAAAAATATAACACTCCATCTGGCCATTTCAATTAAAGTAAATCCTGTTATATTGCAATAAAAAAGGCATTTGGAATTAATATGATAAAATATGTGCTGAGGAACCTTTTCAAATTTGATTGACTGAGTCTGACTTAACGAAGCCGAGGGTTCAGACCACCCCAGGGAAGTTACACAAGATTACTTTGCCCTACAGGGACAATCTCCTTTAAATAGGTATTTTTGAAAAGTCGTGATCTTCTTTTCCACTGGATGTTCTCTATAAATATTTGGAAAATAAAATCACAGATGACAAGAGTTTAGGGCAAGGCTTTCCTTGCTGCAGGATGAGATGGCTTGCTTTAAGAGCAGAGGAAGGGAAGAATGGATTTTTTTGAAGAATAGGTCTCAGCGATTTTAAGTTATGGAATTAGGAAAGTGAGCCATTCTGTTTTCATGTCATGCTGCAACATAGGCTGGGGAAATGTTGTAAATGGTATTTTCCACCTATAACCAAATGTTTCGAAACTTTTGTGTCATCTTTTAAAAAGGACATAGGAAGGTGGTTGAAACCATCTTGGCTTCTAAGAATACATGTCACCTCTTTGGATCAAAGTGGGCCTCAACTACATGGAAATCAAAGGGAATATGACTTCAGTCTCTTTCTTTCTTTCTTTCTTTCTTTCTTTCTTTCTTTCTTTCTTTCTTTCTTTCTTTCTTTCTTTCTTTCTTTCTTTTTCTTTCTCTTTCCTTCCTTCCTTCCTCTTTCTTTCATTCTTTCTTTCTTTCTCTCTTTCTTTCCTTCCTTCCTCTTTCTTTCCTTCCTTCCTTCCTCTTTCTTTCTTTCTTTCTTTCTTTTTTTCGACTGCCCATCTTACCACAAGCCAACTCTGGGTGGTTTACAATATTAAAAGAAAATATTACAAAAGCTTTCATGGAAGGTCAGGAGCATTGGAGATGACCTTTTCTTAAAGACTTATCCACCAACTTAGAAAAAAAGCCAACAGAGAGCCAAGGATTGATAGATAATATCCTGGCTGCCATTCAACTTAACTGGGGCATCCATTGTAAGAGAGGGCAAGTCAACCCAATGGCAGCGATTTTATTCAAGTGCCCTTCAGTGGTTCCTCAGCTAGCCACAGTGAGGACCAAAATGATGGCCTCTGAGCTTCATAACACAATCCTGCAAATGCCTGCATCCAGAGACCTGACATGAGGATTCTGTCATTAAGCAAAATTAGTCCTTTGCTCTCTTTCTGCCCTCAAAAATCCGAAATTTCATCCTTAGGACTCAATTTTAAAAGATCCCAGATCCTTTTGAGATGTTTTCTAAAGCAGAGGTCCCCAGGGCACCAGGGACCAGTTCTGTGGAAAAAGGTTTTTCCACAGATCACAGAGTGCGTGGTTTTGTGTGCTGCCTGCATCCCACGGATGGGACTTTGCTTGTTTGTGTGGCCCGGTACTGGTTCACAGACTGAGGGTTGGGGACCCCTGTTCTAAAGCACAGATATGCTAGGATTTCAGAAAAACTTTACACTGCATAGAAGAAACAGATGCTACTCAATAAAAGATAAAAGCTTTATTCACCCCCTAGCCCCAAATTCTGCAAATAACTTATCAATATCCCAATATTATAGCCTTGGCTTTTTGACTTCATTCCATTGCACTGAAAACTCCTGAAACACCATGTCTCTCTCTGTGTAGGGAAAAACACAGACAAGAAAGGAAGAGCTAAACACTCTCTTTTCAGTAGCAGCTCCACCTTTTATGCCCCTGTGTAATTCCTTACTAAATCCCATCAGCTTCCAGAGGAATTAAACATGCTTAAAAAGTAGCTAAACTTGTTTTAAATTCAGGCGCTAGTTCTTTTCAGTGTAATCAGCCATATGGGATACTTTTTTTTTTTTTAAAGACAACTCCTGGGTGTTTCTTTATTGTTAGATTTCCCCCCATCCCTCCCTACCCAATTTTTTTAGGAAGAAAAAAAAAAGCTGAATCACAGCAATCCAATTTAATCTTTCGTTTCATGCAACGTTCTGCCTTTCCATCTGCATCTTGATCCAATTTTGGTTTCCCCGCTCCAGTTGGCAAACAACCCTCACTTTCATAAAGGCTCCCTCTACGCCCACTCCCATATGTTGGAGACCTTGAACAAACAGAAAAGCTTTTGATGTTCTCGCAAGCTTCAAAACCACTTTGTCATTCCCAGTGATACGTGAGCCGCACTGGAGAGCCGCACAGTCATTATGGCTTTGGGGAAGTGCCTCCTGCTCCTTTCGCTGGGTGTAAGTTTACCAGAGAACAAATTTTACTGTAATCTTTCTGTTAAAAAGGCTGCTACTGTGTGACAGGAGGAATGGGGAGGAAGGTCAGTACAGCAAGCTGCGGGACTGGCTTGATGGTTTGCAAGGCAGGCCAGCAGCTCTTTGAGTAAAATGAAACAGGATTAAAGCCACTTGCACCACAAAGGAGAGCTATTGGTGCTGTCTGTTCGATAGATAGATAGGTAGGTAGGTAGATAGATAGATAGATAGATAGATAGATAGATAGATAGATAGATAGATAGATAGATAGATAGATAGAGATGGAGGAATAGATGATAAATAGATGAAAGATAGATAGATAGATAGATAGATAGATAGATAGATAGATAGATAGATAGATAGATAGATAGATAGATAGATAGATAGATATGGAGGAATAGATAGAAAGATAGACAGACAGACAGACAGACAGACAGATTTCCTGCCTTGGGCAGCAATTTGGACTAGAAGACTTCCAAGGTCCCTTCCAGCCCTATGGTTCTGTTTATATATATATCAGGTACACTTTTAAGGAATATTTTCCCATATGGAAACCTGAACCTATTCAGCTTACAGCTCCTGGAATTTTAATATCACTCAGGGAGACCATAATATTAGTTTGCATATTTCAATTCAAAGGAAACATCTAGTCCCAGAAGAGTAAAAGAAAAAGAAATAAAGAAAAAATAACACAATTAAATCTTGCCCAGCAAAAATAGGTGATAAATTTCAAGGCTTATTGATTCCAATCTTATTGGCATTCCTTCAGCCCTTGATTTAGTCATTGGATGAGCTTAAGTAAGGCAATGGAAGTAGTTAACTCTTAAAACACTTCTATAAATCCTCAAAGTGAACCCCGGTGATCATAAATGATGCAAATAAAGTGGTGCAATTATAGAACAGGTTGTAATATAATTACAACGTGTCAATAACTTGACGTAATTTAGACAGGCACAATTTGTAATTTTCTATATTTCAGCCAATGGAAATTCTGGCTAGTCCAAAATCAAAAACTGAGCTTCCAAGTGACAACTATGGATACAGAGTTATTGGGTGACAAATGTAACGAGTGATTAATCCTTTGCTGATAATGTCATCTTCATTTGGGGAGGTGTCCCTCTAATTCCATTTAATAAGACCTTTCTCTCTCTTTCTTCAAAGGAGAAGAAAAGGTTGGTGGCTTTCTACTGTATAGGTTTGGGGTCCTACACATCTGAATTTCAAGTTAAGAGTAGGGTGAAAGAAATTGGTGGGTTTCTTTCACTTTGCAATAAAGTCCAACAATGTTAAGCCTTTTTATTTCATGAATAAATAAAACCTTTTGAATAGAGAGGGAAAAAATCAGAAGCCTCCTTCCTGGAGAAAATAACATTTAGGAAGTGTAGGAGGAGAGCCAGAGTCTGAGGGAAGAGTCAAGAGAGGAATCAGCCTGAAGTCAGATTATCAGGCAAGGAGAATCAGGACCACATGTTCGGTTCTAACTAACTGATTTATTGTTCATGCCTATACACAAGAATCTAGTCAACTAACAGCCAGCACCAAATTAGTGCTAGATAAGAATTAATAGAATTCAAGAGGGGTTGGAGTTAGCCTGCTTGTGGGAACGTAAGAATTCCAGGCTGATTCCTCTCTTGACTCCCACCTCCAGCCTCTGCCTGTCCTTCTCCGACTTAGAGGAAGCTGGAGATAAGATTTCAGCAGAGGAATGAGATCTACCAATGTTTCTGATAATGCAGTTCTGGAATTCTACAATAATGGCCCTGTCGTACATATATACACAACACAAGTGAACTTCCATGTTTGTAATCAGCCCCTTTTCCTCAAGAAACGTGAGAATTTAACGGTTAAAAACCCTAGGGTTTGTCCATATTTGGCCTGGTGGCGGGTCACCAAGCGTGCTGGCGACCTCCATTATTTACAAATGAACAGCAGAGCTGAACAACCCCCCTCAGCCAGACTTATTTTAACGAGAAAGCAGACTTTGTTTCTTCCTCTTTCTTTTTATCGAAACATTTCTAAACAGAGCTGATTTCATGGAGACAATTCTCAGCACATTCCTATTTTTCTCGGTGGACTTTTCAGCTATTTCCTCCACAACCAAAGGAAGCCACAAAGCACAGACGTTAAGAAGAAAATAGGTCATTAATGCTGGTCACTAAAGTCCACCCCACTGTAGGAAATATATGTTCAGTCCAGTCCACCCCTTGATAATAGGATATACATTTTCATAAGCTCAAATACAACGTAAGGCTTTTTTCCCCCCCTCAAAAGCCAAACTGATTTTGTGATTGCTTATTTTTAAAACTGCAGTTCCCATGGCATTTTTGCTTACAGGATAAAAATCCAGAGTTTTTTTAAAATTATTATTATGGCCCAAGGTTTTTTTTTTTTAAAAAAAAAAAAAAAAAAGAAGGGCAAAGAACAGCAACCCCTAAAGATTCCATTCCTTGATTATAAAACTAACAGCAGCCAAATCGCCAGATTTTTATTCATTTTATACTGTATATCTCAGGTTATTTGTGTGATGACTGTCATAGAAATAAGTTTTAAACACTCAAGGCAACTTCACACGGTCATGTCTAACCCACCTGATTTCCATGATAACTAGGCAAAAATAAAATGCTGAAGTAAAAATATGGAAAAAAAAAATCTCCTTTCCACTGACACATTTTCCCTCTTCCCTTCTTTTTCCCTCTGCCTTAAAAAAAAAAGAAGAAGAAGTCTTTTCAAAAAGGCTGCTTTTGAATTCCATTTAGAGTGACTTGGAGGATCTTCTGTTAAAAGGACAGCTTTTGTCCACATTCAGATATAGACTGTTTTGTCTCAGAAACATCAAAGCTGAAATGTCTTTATATATTTGATTTCTAAATCAAATATATAAAGTAACCGAAGAAGCAGCTGTTTTATTATTAACTCTGGGAATGTTGATATGTGTCATAAAAAATGCAAAAAACCTTCTCTTCTCTCCTCTCCCCTCCCTTGCCCTGCCCTCTCCTCCTCTCCCCTTCCCTCCCCTACTCTCCCTTTCCCTCCCTTCCTCTCTTCTCCTTCCTCCTCACCTTTCCCCTCCTCTCCTCTCCTCTCCCCTCCTTCCTCCTCTCCTCTCCTTCCTCCTCTCCCCTCCCCTTCCCTCCCCTCCTCTCCTTTTCCCTCCCCTCCTCTCCCCTCCTCTCCCCTCCTCTCCTTCCTCCTCTCCTCTCCTTCCTCCTCTCCCCTCCTCTCCCCTTCCCTCCCCTCCTCTCCTTTTCCCTCCCCTCCTCTCCCCTCCTCTCCCCTCCTCTCCTTCCTCCTCTCCTCTCCTTCCTCCTCTCCCCTCCTCTCCCCTTCCCTCCCCTATTCTTCCTTTCCCTCCCCTCCTCTCCCCTCCTTCCTCCTCTCCCCTCCTTCCTCCTCTCCCCTCCTCTCCCCTTCCCTCCCCTCCTTCCTCCTCTCCCCTCCTCTCCCCTTCCCTCCCCTCCTCTCCCCTCCTTTCCTCTCCTCTCCTCTCCTGTCCCCCCTTCCTCCTCTCTCCTCCTTCCTCCTCTCCCCTCCCCTTCCCTCCCTCCTCTCCTTTTCCTCCCCTCTCTCCCCTCCTTCCTCCTCTCCTCCTCCTCTCCTCTCCTTCGTCCTCTCCCCTCTCCCCTTCCCTCCCCTATTCTTCCTTTTCCTCCCCTCCTCTCCCCCCTCTCCTCTCCTTCTTCCTCTCCCCTCCTCTCCCCTCCTTCCTCCTCTCCCCTCCTCTCCCCTTCCCTCCCCTCCTCTCCCTCCTTCCTCCTCTCCCCTTCCCTCCCCTCCTCTCCCCTCCTTTCCTCTCCTCTCCTGCCCCTCCCCTCCTCTCCTCTTCCCATCCTTTCCCTTCCCTTCCCTTCCACTTTCCCATTTTCATCAATAGTGCCAGAAAATTTGTTCTTTCTCTGGCACGCTAGCATAATATCATGGAAGGACCTAAACCACTATCACGTCACAAATAAAAAGAGATAGGCGGTCATTTCCATTCTTATTGCCGTTTCATAGAAATGCTTACTGACCTCCGGAAACTACAATGTCTATCAGATTTCTAAAAAAAAAAAAACCTAGATTGATTGATAGGTTTCCTTCTTTCTCTTGGACCTGGGGGCTAGGCTACACTTATCCAGCCACTAAGTCTAAATGCATCTTTTCTTTTCCTCACTCTCTTCTCTCTCTCCCCATCTCCTCCACTTGCTCAGACTTCCTGAGGTATAAGGTGCCAAGCATGCATAATATATCTGAGTCAAGTTTGATTGCTGAGGAAGAAGGCAATATTACAAGACTAATTATTTTCTTGACCTGATGGGGTAATATTTTATTTAACTCTGCACCGGGGAAGCTAAACTGGCAGGAAACATTGAAAGCAAATGAGCAGGCCACACGTCCTCAGGGGAGTAAGGATAGTTTATGCTGCATCATTTCTTTTGCATATATTGAATGACTGGGATAACTGTTCTTCTCCTCCTCCTCCTTCTTTTCCTCCTTCTCCTCTTCCTTCCTCACTCCTCCTCCTTCCCCTTCCTTCCTTCCTTCTTCCTCTTTTCTCTTCCTCCTCTCCCTCCCTCCTTCCTTCCCCCCTCCTCCCTCCATATGTATATTTCAATTATAAAACTTTATTCCAGTCTCCCTTTTTTAAAAAAAGTGGAATTTTGTGACTTTGCATTTGGCTGTTTACCTCCAAAACCATTTCCTGTCTGGTTGGTGAGTAGAGTAACATTGCTCATAATGTGCAAGTCAATGTAGAATACACTAGCTAACTCAAGGGGAGTAAATTGCTGTCCATGGTAAAATAAGGCAAGGGGGAATGGCTGCCTTGGGAACTGGGAAAAAGACTCTCGCGCAGGTATAACAATTGCTCAGATAACACTTAACAATGATTTATTAAAGGCCACTTGAAAGCACTTCTGAGACATCAAGTAGGCCTGGAACCAGGTTTTGGAGGCAGTGGGGCAGGGCCACAATGGGCCAATTAGAAGGATTGTCTTAATCGGCTAATGAAGAAACAAGAGATCTGCAAAGATTTTATGTATTTCTCTAAAAGACTTGCATACCCATTTGTGAGCCTTAAGAAATAAAAACTAAAATCTAAAAAGGAAAAAAAAAATACTGTTAATGCGTCATCACAATGCATTTTCATCCAGATACTGTATTCCAATGTTTCTCAAACTTGGCCATTTTAAGATGTGTGGGCTTCAACACCCAGATTTCTCCAACTTTACTGCAACCAAAATAGAAAGAGGGAACATGCTCCAAGATGCTTCTTTGTTCAGAGCACGTGCTGGTCAATTGTGGACAAACACATGTGTGAACAACTGCTATAGGAACAATAATGAATGACATTTGGACCAAGAAAGCAAAAAGAGGCAGGGCTAATGTAGAGAAAAGGGGGGAACATTGGAGCATAAGACAAAGGCTTCTACAAATACAGAATGCCTGCTGCAGCCTTTTCCAGTCCTATTTTCAATTTAGAGCCATTGATGGGATGGGATGGGATGGGATGGGATGGGATGGGATGGGATAGAATAGAATAGAATAGAATAGAATAGAATAGAATAGAATAGAATAGAATAGAATAGAATAGAATAGAATAGAATAGAATAGAAAATGGAATGGACTGGAATGGAATGGAATGGAATAGAATAGAATAGAATAGAATAGAATAGAATAGAATAGAATAGAATAGAATAGAATAGAATAGAATAGGAATAGAATAGAATAGAATAGAATAGAATAGAATAGAATAGAATAGAATAGAATAGATATAAGAATAGAATAGAATAGAATAGAATAGAATAGAATAGAATAGAATAGAATAGAATAGAATAGAATAGAATAGAATTATTCTTTATTGGCCAAGTGTGATAGGACCTACAAGGAATTTAGCAGACCTCTGATCTGACAGTCTCATCCTAGAAGAAAGAATATCTGTGATTTGGAGGAGGGGAAAAATTGAGAGAAAGAGAGAGGAGATAGAAAACAGCAAAAAAGAGAAAAGAGAGAGAAAGAAATAAAGAAAAAAGATTGAGAGAGAGAGAGAGAGAAGATAGAAGACAACAAAAAAGAGAAAGAGAGAAAGATTAAAAGAGAAAAGATAGAAAAAGACAGCAAAAAAGAGTAAGGAAGAAAGGAAGGAAGGAAGGAAGATACAAAAAGACAGAGAGAGAGAGAGAGAGAGCAACACGGAGATTATTGATGTAAGTATGTAATCCAGACGAATTTCAAACTCTTGACTATGGCACCGTAGAACTTTTTGAGATAATCACTTACTTTGGTTAAATGAAGTAGGACCAAAAAGAAGGAGGGAAAAATCTATTAAATTATAACTCGGGTCATCTCTTCAGCTTTCTCGACTGAAAGAAAACACAGCCCATGATTATCATCACAAAGATCATTTTAATGGGCTGGAGAGGAGTGGAGCGGCTGCTTATAATCAGCCCTCCAAGTCAGCTGTTTGTTGGCTCCTCCCGGATGCAGCTTCTCTTGAAGAGAGTTTCTACACAATCATTACAAATTGATTGCAAAAGAGCTAACAATCATGATTAAATCATTAAATTCTTCTCTACGCTTCAGAGAGCGGGGAGAAAATTAACTTCCCACCAACCTCATTTTTTTTTTCCTGAACATGAAATAATGATTTTCTGCCCGTCTAATTACAAAGCCAACATCTGATCAAGCCAGCATCCAGAGGGGATTATCACGTGCGCCGAGTATTAGACCTCATTACCAGCTTGAGTGCAAAATTATTACATCTTGTAATTGGATGGTGAGATTTATATACAGATCGGGCCGGTTTCTGTAAGATTGCAATTACAAGCTTCGTTGGTTAGCTACTTATCACTCAGCACAGAAGAGAAGAAAATAAGCAACAGAAAAAGCATTTCATTAACCCATAACCCTATCAAGGGAGAACCACTGTAACATCCATGTCTGCATTAGGCAGAACAGCTAAATTCACAGATGAAACAATTTATTATACACCCCGCAAATGGGATTTCATTTTGTTTAACCCCTAATGAACTATTTGGGTAAACTGTATAAGCAAACTATCCATTTTATAGACAACTAGGTTCAATATAGTAATTATAAAGGGTAACTGACTGAAATAAATACTCATCTGCTTACAGGCAAGATTATTAGGCAGACAATTGCCTACCACAATAGGCAGAGTTTTACTTGGCCCCCTGATAGCTCTCCTCCCACAATTAAAAGGGAAAATATGGCACAAAGGGATATATATATATATATATATATATATATATATATATATATATAGGTCTTTGGTTGTTCGGGTTTTCTCCCGCGTAAAATTGGAAGTGTCTTGGCAACGTTTCGACGAAGTCACATTCGTCATCTTCAGGCTGGTGTTTTCAGCTTTGTGCTTCGTGTTTTCACGAAGCTGAAAACACCAGCCTGAAGATGATGAATGGGACTTCATCGAAACATCGCCAAGACACTTCCAATTTTACGTGGGAGAAAACCCGAATAACCAAATACCTACATACAAACACCCGCGAAAACCTCAGAAAACATATATATATATGTATGTATTAAAAATGACCTTCAACGCATCGCCTATTGTAAAATCTGCCCAGATAAAAATTAAGTTTAAACCTCACTTTAAAATTAAATAGTTGGGATTTCAGTAGAAAAGGTACAATCACCCAGTTTTTATAAATGTTTAAATATTTAGCGATGGCTAAATATTTAATCGCGATGGCGCAGTGGATAAAGACACTGAGCTCGTCAGCTGGAAAGCTGATAGCTTGGGTTCGAGAGCTGAGTGCCATATGACGGGGTGAGCTCCCGTCCCTTGCTCTAGCTCCTGCCCACCTAGCAGTTCAAAACTCGCAAATGGGAATAGATAAATAGGTACCACTTTGGTGGGATGGTAACAGAGTTCCGTACACCTTTGACATATAGCCACGCTGATCACAGTAAATGTTTTCAGAAAACGCTGGGAGCCCTTGGCCAAGAAACAGAGATGAGCACCGTGCTCTAGAGCTGGATATGACTGGACAGGGAAACCTTTACCTTTAAATATTTAAGCTGGATGCAAAGTTTTTAAAGACCAGACAATCTGCAGCTGGTGCAGTTTTCCAGGTTACTAGGCTTCTGATTCCCTCTTGCTTTCGTAACTTATTTGGAGAGGGGCTGATGGTGACAGTTTCCCAAAGAAGATCTCCATCCCTGAAAGTTTGGAAAAAAATATTTTTCACATGTGATATATTTCAATCCAGGAAACAATTGTCTAACAGCCTGTCTGTCTGTCTGTCTGTCTGTCTGTCTGTCTGTCTATCTGTCTGTTTATCCTCATCATGGAAGGAAGGAAGGAAGGAAGGAAGGAAGGAAGGAAGGAAGGAAGGAAGGAAGGAAGGAAATATATGGATCTATCTATCTATCTATCTATCTATCTATCTATCTATCTATCTATCCATCTATCTATCTCTATATCATCCACCTTTCTGTCCTCTCCAGTCCAATCATCTACCTACGCAAAAGCAATAAACAAGATCTGTAATTGATTCCCTGTATACTTCCTTGCAGAAAGAATTTCACAAGCGGAAACTCCTGTACAACAGTAGATCACAGCATGGCTCACACTAGCCCAGAGGCTGACACAGGATCAAGCCTGTAACAATCCCATCAGCTGCTGCTCTCTGGGAGGTTATCTGAAACCTCAGAGGGATCTGGGGGCCTTGCACCTTTGCTCCCCAGGCCATTCCCAGTGACCCCACTAATTCCATTGCAACTCAGCAGCTTTGCAAGGAAGACTGAAGAATTTCCACCTCCGCCAGCTGTCACATGGCTGTCAAAGAAGATGACAGGTAGGGAGGGAGGGAGGGAGGGAGGGGAAGAGGTGGGGAAGGACTTTCCCAGCCTAGGAGTGATTAAATACCATTACAACTTTCCTCTTTCTGCATACTACAGTACACAATCAATATGGGCTTACATTTTATGAGACAAGGAGTTAACTTGTTCAATTATGGCACAGACAGCTCTATTCTTTTGTAACAAGTAATCTGGATAGGAGAATCAATACTGACAGGCCCTATGCATGCCAGCTAATTTCATATTATCCTCAACCAATCAGGTGGTCAAGAGTAATAGAGTAGCTGTTACAGTTCATTACTAGTGAGGTAGGATCAATATTGGTGCAAAAAAATAGGACTGGCAATACGTCTGCTGCATGCAGAACCCCAGAGGGACCAAAGTCTCCACAGCAAAGAGAGAAAGTCTACATTTGCATAGTTAAAGAATACCCATAAACCAATTTCCTCTCCTTGACCTACAATTAAAGAGAAAAGCACCCTGCAGAATCAGCTCAGCTACAGAGAGCATGCAGATCAATCAGATCCTTGCTCTGAAATTAGCTTGATTCCCTCCCCCCCCCTTTGTCTTGGGTCCGTCATCTCTTCTAGCAAAAAGTCCTGTCTCATATAACATCAACACAACTCATTTCTCAGCAGAGAAGAGAGATGTCAGGCACCTTTGCAGCAAGCTTTCTCTCCCCCTTGCACTTCTTGGATAGTTGAGAAGTTTTTCTTGTAATCAAAGATGTTTTGCCTCTTCCTGCCTAGGCATAGTCCAAAGTCTTAATGATACCCAGTTAATAGAATCTGTAGCCAATATTTTCCTTTGTCAATTGATGCTGGCAACACCTGACAAATCTGCTGATTTCAAAAAGATAAAGCAAGGTTGGTGCAGGATCAAGGTATCTTAGAAGAAGGAAGTGGTGAAGCACTTCTACAGGGTTTCCAAGAAGGCAACATGAACATGTCCATGAAGGAGAATAGGAGGCAGCGCCTGGGGGCAGCATCAAGAGAGGACACAATCTAGAATCCTTACATGTTCACAAACAATTCAAGTCCAACTCCATTAACTCTTAGCACCAACCTGGTACTGGCTATTAGTTGACCAGATTCTTGTGTGTAGGCTTGACCCAAAATCTTCTGAACTGGAATCTATGTGTGAATCCGATTCTTCACACCCGACGTCCAGGAAGTTACCAGAATCAACCTCAATCGATGGAGAGTCTACTTTCGCTTCTACCCTTTCAGTACCACAACTATTTTGCCTCTTCTCTGACACTGGGGGGATCCCGTCAGTCGATCTGACAGCAGCCACCAAAATCCCTTCTTAGCGTTTAATAGATGAGTGGACTTGACAAGATGATGGTCTGGCAGTGGCCCATGCATTCACTTTGTGGTTTAACACAAAGCACAGGAAATTGACTGGCTTGAGAGCCTCTGAGTGTGAGACATTTCCCTGTTCTTTTGCTGCCAAGTTAAGGCAATAAACTAAAGTAGCCTTTTAAAATTCTGGTTAGCAACAACTCCCTCCGGGAACCCAGATACCTTTTATTTAGCATTAAGTCATTACTGTCTTTTAGAGAGTGAATCTCTCCTCCGTGACTGATGGATTTATATAATTACACTTTGCCAAGCCTCTTCTTAAACCCCAAAGTCATTCTCTGATGCTAACTATGGGTGCTTACCATAAATATTTCTAAGAGGCAACTATTATATTTAATAGCTACTAAATCCTCAGAAGTATTTATTAAGAGACACTGGGCAATTCATGTTTAATTACTTCATAAAAGAACCAGGGGGGTAGGCAGGATAAAGGCGCAAACGGAGAGTTCATACACTGAAAGGAAGAAGCAACAACTAATCACAATTAAGAGGAAGTCCCAGGCTACTTAAATGCTACAATCCAATTATATCAGGGAAAATGAATTACTCCTTTAATGCTGACTTTATATGAAGACACCTCCATATTGCTCTCATTAATAATCATCAGACATCATTTTTAGCCCATCCTGCCTGCGATAACATTTCTATTAGCATCATGACAGTGCAGGACTGACAATTAAAATAAAAAATAAATCAAGGCCAGAACTGAATCAACATAATTATGGTTCAGGGGAAAAAAGGAGCTTTTATGACTATTTGATTAGTCAACTGAACAGGGCTTATCTTCGGGATCTTAAACTTCAGCTAAGCGTGCCATTCCGCTTGTCTCTGAGGAACAGAGATAATGGTAACGGATTGGCTATGAGGTGATTGTAACTTGGGCCAGAAAGCAAGTATCCTGAGTGAGCATGGGCTGATTGATGAAGAAGATACGGAATGTTGATCAGAATGAGTTACGTGCTTAAGAAATCGGGAGAATCTCCAAGATGGCTTGAGAGAACCGTCTCCCCAAGGAAGTGGATCAATTTCGTTCCTCTCTCATTTCTCCAGCTTCTCCAGAGCCATGCCTCTCTTGCCTCAGACACTTTGTCAGTGGCCAAAAATGAGAAATAATTCTCTCCAAGGATTCCAGTCAGCTGCTGATCCCATTTCCTAGATCCATGTTTCTCAACCTTGGCAACTGTAAGATGTGTGGACCTCCGAATAATAACCACCTCAATATAAAGCTTCTTTTCTAACATCTATATTTAATTGTCATTTATTCAAATAATAAGTACTGTATTAATTTAAGGTTGGCTAAAGAGAGTATTATTGGAAGAAGAGAAAATCAAGCAAAGCCATAATATGGACTATAGAATTATAGAAATTAATTGTTATTGTTTTTTTTAAAAATACTAATCCAGACAACACACTGTTTACCAAATATAAAGGTGACTATGTTAAAAATCAATAAAGCATATTAAAAAAAAGATGTGTGGACCTCAACTCCAAGCACAGCATGCTATGAGATATGGAGTGGTATAATCTGGTTAACCACAGGATAACAGCAAATATAGTAGTCCTTATGACCGAAATTGGAAGCATAATTTCTATCGCTAAGCAAGGCAACTGTTAAGTCAGTCACACCCAGTTCTACGACCTGCCACAGTTGTTAGGTAAATCGCTGCAGTAGTTAAGGGAATCATGAGGTCATTAAGCAAATCCTCCATTGACACTGTTTGTCAGAAGCCAGCTGAGAAGTTTACAAATGATGATGACATGAGCCTGGGTCATTTTAACCCTTAATACCACTTTACAATACCTTGCTAAGTTCAGACTTGGAATACCGCATCCAGTTTTGGTCACCACGATGTAAAAAAAGATGTTGAGACTCTAGAAAGAGTACAGAGAAGAACAACAAAGATGGGGACTGGAGGCTAAAACATATAAGGAACGGTTGTGGAATTGGGTATGTCTAGTCTAATGAAGAGAAGGACGAGGGGGGACATGATAGCAGTGTTCCAATATCTAGGGCAGTGATGGCGAACCTTTAGAGACCGAGTGCCCCAAAACTGCCCCAGCCTGTCCCTGCTCTGCCCGCCACCCCTGCCCTGCTCTACCCTCACCCTGCCCACCCTCAGGGCCATCCATAGCCCACCACAGATTGCCCAGGTGGTCCTGCAGCACCATGGTGGCCATGCCTTCTGCCCGTGCCCCACAGCATCATCTGCTGCCCAGCTGCCATGTGCTTGGCTGCGCTGCTCCACGCCTGGGGGTGACTCTCTTCTGGGGGGGCTGTTGGTGATGAGGGGGCTGTGGGGGAGGTGGGGCTGGGGTGATGGCGTGTGTGCGTGCCCACAGAGAGGGCTCCGAGTGCCACCTCTGGCACTCATGCCACAGGTTTGCCACCACTGATCTAGGAACTGCCCCAAAGAAGAGGGAGTCAAGCTATTCTCCAAAGCGCCTGAAAGCAGGACAAGAAGCAACGGGTGGAAACTAACCAAGGAGAGAAGCAACCTGGAACTAAGGAGAAACTTCCTGACAGTGAGAACGATTAACCAGTGGAACAATCTGCCCCCAGAAGTGGTGAATGCGCCAACACTGGAAGTTTTTAAGAAGAGACTGGACAACCATTTGTCTGAAATGGTATAGGGTTTCCTGCCTGAGAAGGGGGGTGGACTAGATGACCTCCAAGGTCCCTTCCAACATTAATAATAATAATAATAATAATAATAATAATAATAATAATAATAATAATAATAATAATAATAATAATATCTGTAATACCATCAAACATCCACATCTGCCTATCCCAGGTCCTGGGTAAGGACTCGATAGTTAGACAAAATTCCAAATCCAGTCTGAACATCTGGCTGACTGTGCGATGATCGATAATAATAATAATAATAATAATAATAATAATAATAATAATAATAATAATAATAATAATAATAATAATATTTTGACCACATGATTATGGAAGGCATGGTGATGGCCATAAGCGGATGATAAATTGTAAGTCACTTTTTTCAGTGCCATTGTAACGTCGAACGGCCACTAAATGAATACTTTTAAATCATCTGTGCAAAAATCTGGTGGCTATCCAGATGGGCAATTATCTCTCCAAATGGATTCCTAGCCTCTTAGGATTTCCCAGGGTATGGGATGGGGTTAAAACGAGGCCCTTGAGCATACAAAGTGTGACAGGAATGCTGAAACTCTGGAATTTTCAATGATAATACTTTAACCCTACAAAATAAGTCCTATCAGAAAAGAGATCAACCAGATAGGTGGGGCAAAGAGAATGGGTTGAAAGCAAATCCTTCTTGTGAAGCCTACTGAGAACAAAGTACAGCTGGATGACAATGGAACTCGTCTTCAAAGAGACGCCAGGTGACTTTTTGGCAAGTTAGAAAACATATTTTTTATCAGATATGCATCATTATCAAAATTACATAAAAAACGCGCAGAAAAAGCCATTCTTTGTGTTGACAGTTTGATGCAGGAAAGGGGTGTTTAGCTCATTTACACAACAAAACCTCAAAATCTTTATTAAAAGGACAAAAAAAAGGAAAAGAACTCAACAAACGTTCATTCATTCAAGCAATTTCCCCACTCAAGTCTGAAAAGGTGCATTTTAAACTTTTTTTTAAAAAAAGTTTAAAAGTTAAAAGAATCTAATTTCTGCTGCTTCTCTCAGAAAAACCTCTCTCAAAAACCAAACAAGAACCCCCCCCCCAAAAAAAAGAAAGAAAGAAATCACCTCCCCACTTTCTAATAAACTGTAATATTTTAAGAAAAGGTTCAGTTGGTGCTTTGAAAATATGATTTCAGGCAAATTTCAAGCCTCTTTGGGAACAGAAATAGCAATAACTTAAAATGAGCCTGAAATAATGTTAGCTTAAAAAAGTCCCAGTATAAAAAAAATCATAAAAAGAATAAGAATCCCAGTATAAATTATTTTGCAATATGAAGAAAAGTTTATCTCAGGTTTCCTATTGTGATGCAGGAATCAAATATAGCTCACTTCAAATCTATTCTAAATGCAGAGTAGGGAATAACTGATGTGAAAAGGCAAAATTTAAGAATCTTGCTGAATCAAGTTTGCTGAATATTGTACACAGAAAACAACAGACATTGCTAATCATTATCTTAACATTGTCTATCTATCTATCTATCTATCTATCTATCTATCTATCTATCTATCTATCTCTTTCTCTAGTCTATATTATCTCTTTCACCTACAGTCTGTCTATACTTTCTCTTTCTCTAAATTGTTTAATCTCTTCCAAATCTCTATAGTATCTAGTCTCTCTCTCTTTTCTGCCTGCCTGCCTGCCTACCTACCTGCCTATCATCTATCTATCTATCTATCTATCTATCTATCTATCTATCTATCTATCTATCTATCTATCTACCTACCTACCTACCTACCTACCTACCTACCTATCATCTATCCATCCATCCATCCATCCATCCATCCATCCATCCATCCATCCATCCATCCATCTATCTATCTATCTATCTATCTATCTATCTATCTATCTATCTATCTATCTATCTATCTATCTAATCCACTTATGGCTCCTTTAAAGCACAATTGGTTCCTACCTACTTCAATAAAGTGGAATGGTTTTTCACAAATATTACTGCTTATTATTACTATTTTAGAGGATGTTAATTCAATTAGTGCAGTGTTTTGCAAATTTGGCAACTTTAAGATGCATGGACTTTAATTGCTAGAATTCCCCTGCCAGCAGGCCAACACATGAATTAGACTTAACTATCACCCATGCATGATGCAAGCATGGACGCAAATAAATTTGAAAAAGTTTGTAGCCATAGAAATCTACTCTTTTGAAATATCAAGCCAATGGGATACCAATTTTTTGCCCAAGATGAAGATTGTCAAAGGATCGTGCCAAATGAAAAGATACTTGTAATAAATAATCAAACAGAATAATAAAAGCAAACATCCTTTTGAAGAAGCAATTAGATTTTGTGTCATAAATACTGCTGATCAACAATCCTTTGTTGAAGTGGTTTATTAGTATTCACATCCTTTTATCCTGTTTTATCTCGTTTTCAGAAAATATACTGTACATACATAACAAATAATACATATATATGTATTACCATCATTTTAGCTATTGTCTATCCAGTGCAGGATGAAGGCGTCTTTTGCAAGTTTCCAACCAATATGGACCTGAGCTTTCTTTTGCCAACTGGATGTGCAAAATATATATAGCGCATGCCTGTGAAGCTCCACTCACATGAGTGGTGCGTGCACCTGCCACTCACATGCCACTCCCCCACCCACCCACCCCACATCAGGTCGGGCTGTCAAGCTAGAAAGGTTGAGGACTGCTGGATTAGATAGATAGATAGATAGATAGATAGATAGATAGATAGATAGATAGATAGATGGATGGATGGATGGATGGATGGATGGATGGATGGATGGATGGATGGATGGATAAATAAGATAGATAGATAGATAGATAGATAGATAGATAGATAGATAGATAGATAGATAGATAGATAGATAGATAGAGATAGATGGATGGATGGATGGATAGATTAGATAGATAAATAGATAGATAGATAGATGGGATACATACACACATACATACATACATACATACATACATACATACATACATATATAATCTCCCTCTCTATTTTAATGCATTAAAACCTATAGATCATTTTAAATTTTTGCACTTTTGACAGAAACCTTTCCCAAAGCCACCTAGAAAAGGAGTTTACAAGAAAACTAAATGGGCGATCGTTATTCCCCCTCCTCAACAAGGTGTGACGTTGTGTAAATTGCATAATAAATGAGGTATTTGGAGATAAATGAATTTACAATAAACAATTACTGGGGGGGGGGGGAATGGAACCCTGCTTTTCCATCACGATAGGCCCAAGATCTGGTAAAAATCAGCCACAGGTAGTTAAGTGATTATCAACTGTAAAAAAATAAATCAACCTGATATAATTGCTCCGAAGGGGGGGAAAAATTACCAACATATTTAACATTTCAACAGTGCCCCCTTTCCCGTCCACGTTTGGCATGATCTAATTACCTTCAGATTGTGTTTGCATCAGGGGCGTCCGCCTTTTATAACCGTCAGGCAGAAAAACGGGGAGCTGGAGTGAGACAACGGCCGGATAATAAATCAGCCTCGCCATTAGGACTGAAATAGCTCATCATGGCAATTCTAAATCCAGGATTTATAAAGATGTCTAGGCTGCATACACACTGGTGGACACCATAATAAATTCATGAGCACCCTGCCAGGGAAAGCTAGTTCATTATGTGGCAGGCTGCTGGCCATTAATCTAGCCGAGAAAGAGAGAGAGAGAGAGAGATTCCCAAGAAATTGAGCCGGCTCGAGAAATTTATGCAGACTTAAAGTTACCCATTTCATTATGGATTTAATCTGTTCCCTCTGCCAGAGTGCATGAGTGGTTTTTACACTTTAGATCAAGAGCTTGTAGCTCCCCGTTTTATATTATTTCTTTGACAATAATGTCCTAATTTCTTCCTCCCGAAAAAAGAAATGAATTAAGGAGAGAGAGAGAGTGTTGAGCTGTCAAATGCCTCCAACCTTGCCTTTTCCTAATATTACATTTGATAAAATATTTATACAATCAATTGACAAAGGGCACTGCCCCCCCCCGCCCCGGTGTTCTATTAACATGTAAATTTCCATACGGTCTTGATCGCCTATGCAAAGTGGGATTTGCTAGGCCCGGCTTTAGCTAGCATATGTAACGCACAACACAGGCATCCCAGACCCACATATTCTATGTTTCTGAAAGCCCAAACCTCCAAGTCAACATGAGTTCATTTGAATGCTCCCACCCATATCCTTTCGTGTTCACCCGCCATCGCGATGAATATTTACATAACTCTAAGCATGGGAGGGCACAATGGGTCAGTGGTTAAAGATGCTGAGCTCGACAGATGGAAAGTTGACAGCCCAGATTCAAGAGCCGAGTGCCATGTAAATGGGTGAACTCCTGTTACTTGCCCAGTTCCTGCCCACCTAGAAGAGAACAGAACAGAATAGAGAGGAGGGAGAATAGAGTAGAGTAGAGTAGAGTAGAGTAGAGTAGAGTAGAGTAGAGTAGAGTGTAGAGTAGAGTGTAGAGTAGAGTAGAGTAGAGTGTAGTGTGGTGTAGAGTAGAGTAGAGTAGAGTAGAGTAGAGTAGAGTAGAGTAGAGTAGAGTAGAATAGAAAATATGGAATGGATTGGATTGGATTGGATTGGATTGGATTGGATTGGAATGGAACGGAACAGAACAGAACAGAATAGTCCAACCCCTTGCTCAAGCAGGAAACCCTATAGCATTTCAGAGAAATAGTTGTCCAATCTCTTCTTAAAAACCCCCAGTGATGAAGCACCCACAACTTCTGGAGGCAAGTCATTCCATGGATTAATTATTCTATCAGAAAATTTCTCCTTAGTTCAAGGTTGCTTCTCTCCCTGCCTGCAGTTTCCATCCGTTGCTTCTTGTCCTGCCTGCAGGTGCTTTGAAGGTCTTCTGGTTGCATCCCCTGCTCAAGGCAGGAATCTCACACCATCCCAGTCCAATGGCTGTCCAGTCTATTTTTGAAATCCTCCAGTGTGGAGCACCCACAACTGCAGAAAAAACAAGCCACATGAGTGAACTAGCTGATGGTAGATAGCAAAATAGAACCAAGCTAATTGTGTGCTAACAGCTCTCTTAATTTTTCTGTCAGTTTTTCTCTTCTCCTGCAAAAGAGACTTCTGTTTTTCTATCTCACCTTCCTCCATTTCTCTGCAACCTCCCTAATTGCCCCTATTTTTCTGATTTCAGGAAGATCAATGGGATGAATCTCTTCCCCTGCTATTTGTTGGAAGCCAGGATGACCAATGAGAGAAGGCACACATAAACCATAGTAAATAGAAAAAAATCAGCTTCTGTTTTGTAGGCCAAAGATTTCATCATTAATCATGAACATCTAGATCAAGGATGAGCAACATTTTTTATGCCAATAGTCAGACTTGTAAATGAGATTAAATCAGGTTAATTACCTCTAATACAATGCCAGGGATTTAATCATTTTTCTCTTGCCTTATATTAAGACTTAAGAAGACTACCAATGAAAATTATTGCCATGGGTATTAAAAAGAACTGCAGCAGTATAGTGTTTGTGACTCGTCAGATCAACTCACCCGCCATTTTGTTCAGCATTCAAACCCCTCCCAAGAATGCATATAAGAGTCAGATCAAATATTGGTTAGTGCTGGAGAGTCTGTTGTCAAACACCTCTATGTTAATTAGAGGGCTGGAGGCTAAAACATATAAGGAACACTTGCGGGAATTGGGAATGTCTAGTTTAATGAAGAAAAGGATGAGGGGTGACATGATAGCAGCGTTCCAATATCTGAGGGGCTGCCCCAAAGAAGAGGGAGTCAAGCTATTTTCCAAGGCACCTGAAGGCAGGACAAGAAGCAACGGATGGAAACTGACCAAAGAGAGAAGCAACCTAGAACTAAGGAGAAACTTTCTGACAGTTTGAACAATTAATCAGTGGAACAACCTGCTTCCAGAAATTATGAATGCTCCAACACTGGAAGTCTTTAAGAAGAGATTGGACAGCCATTTGTCTGAAATGGTACAGGGTTTCCTGCTTGAGCAGGAGTTGGACTAAATGAACTCCAAGGTCCTTTCCATCATCATCATCATCATCATCATTATTATTATTATTATTATTATTCTCAATCATCGCACAGTCAGCCAGATGTTCAGACTGGATTTGGTATTTTGTCTACCTATCGAGTCCTTACCCAGGACCTGGGATAGGCAGATGTGGATGTTTGATGGTATTACAGGTATCGTCGCAGGATGGAAGCAGTTCCTAATAAGGCCGCCTTTTGCAATTGACTAATAGCGAATTTGTCAATGCCAATGGTGTTCAAGTGGTGCTCCAGTTGTTTTGGGATTGCACCCAAGGAGCCTATGACTATTGGTACTACCCTTGCTTGCTTTTGCCACAGTCTTTCTATTTCTATTTGTAGGTCTTTGTATTTTGTTATCTTCTCCAGTTCTTTCTCTTCTATTCTGCTATCACCAGGCACTGCCACGTCCACTATCCAGACTTTTTTGTCTTTCTTATCGACAATTGTTAAGTCTGGGGTGTTATGTTGCAGGTGCTTGTCTGTTTGAATTCTGAAGTCCCAGAGCAGTTTAATTTTATCATTTTCTATGACTTTCTCTATTTTATGATCCCAACTGCAAGGAATCAGTCAGTACCTGACAAGGAAGAAACAGTGCAGTTCTGGAAGCAGATATGGGATAACCCAAAGAAATACAACAAGGATGCGGCTTGGTTAAAAGAGGTGGATGCAAATAAAACAGAAGTTGAAATGAAAGAACTAGTAATAACAACAAAAATGGTAGAAAAAAGAGCAAAGAAAATCAAAAATTGGTCAGCACCAGGTGAAGATGAACTGCATGGGTTTTGGTTGAAACATCTAACTGTTATACACCCACTCATTGCCAAGCAGTTCAACAATATACTACAAGGAGGAGAAATTGAAAAGTGGCTAACAACTGGGAAAACCTACCTAATAATGAAAAATCCAGCAAAAGGGGCAACACCAGGTAACTACAGGCCAATTACCTGCTTACCAACAACTTTCAAATTACTAACTGGTGTGGTAGCTGATGCAGTACAACAGCATCTAGTTGAAAACAATCTCTTTCCACCTGAGCAGAAAGGAAACCGCCCCAATAGCAGAGGAACAAAAGATCAACTCCTAATAGACAAAATGATCTTGGAAAACTGCAAGAGAAGGAAGACCAACCTGAATGTGGCATGGATTGACTACAAAAAGGCATTTGACTCTCTGCCACATGATTGGATAATCAAGTGCCTAGAAATAACAGGAGTCAAGTAGAAACATCAGAAAATTTGTGCAAAGATCGATGGCACAATGGAAGACACAGTTGCAGATCAATGGTGAAAAGCTGGGAGAGGTTAATATCAAGAGAGGAATATTTCAAGGAGATTCATTATCACCATTACTATTTGTTATTGCACTGTTTCCTCTGTCAACAATACTGAATAACTCAGGACATGGCTATCAAACATCAAAAACATCTGCTAGACTATCCCACCTCCTTTACATGGATGATCTGAAGCTGTATGGAAAAACATCATCTGAAATAGAATCGCTGCTCAACACTGTCCGTATATATAGCCAAGATATTGTAATGGAGTTTGGCTTGGACAAATGTGCCACACTTACTATCAAACAAGGAAAAATAGTGAAAACTGAAGGAATCAAGATGCCCCACGAAAATAACATTAAGAGTCTGGATGAGGAAGAATACTACAAATACTTGGGTATCCTTCAAGCTGACAACATCAAGCACACTGAAGTCAAGAAAAAGATTAGAGGTGAATACATCAAGAGAGTGAAGAAGATCTTAAAATCCAAACTCAATGGAGGAAATACCATAAAGGCAATCAACACCTGGGCAATCCCAGTCATTAGGTACACAGCTGGAATAGTGGACTGGACTCAAGCAGAACTAAAAGCAATGGATAGGCAGACCAGAAAAATAATGACAATGAATCATGCCCTTCATCCACGCAGTGACATTGATAGACTTTATCTACCAAGGCAAATAGGTGGGCGTGGAATGCTACAAGTACATCAGATGGTTGAAGAAGAAAAAAAAAAAAAAAAAAAAATTTCCTTTCTAATGACAAACTGGAAGTTCAGGTAGGATTCATATACTCAGTGAAATGACATGGTAGGAGAGGATGGCTTCAGACTGCACCCAGAATGTTTAATTCGGATTATATCCAACATGTTAGAACATAGAACATAAAACATAGAATTGGAAGGGACCTTGGAGGTCTTCTAGTCCAGCTCCCTGCTTGAGCAGGAGACCCTATTCCATTCTCCATTCCAGGTGGCTGTCCTATCTCTTCTTTAAAAAACTTCAGTGATGCCTCTGGGATCCTTTGTTTGAATGTAGGAAAATAAAGAGATCGTTAGGGGGGGAAATGGAGGACAGGCTGATCTTTCATAAATATTCTTCTCTTTGATTAGTTTTGTCCTTAGGGACATCTTGGGGGGGGGGAGGCAGGAGAGGAAGGGAGAACCAACTGAGCAAGATGGGAGATTGCAGAACATCAAGTGTCAGGCTCCACATGTTTTGACCCACAGCCAAAAGGGGTGAGACTTCTCCCATAACATCATCTGACTCATTTTGACCTCCTAGGAAAGAGGCTACTTCCAACCATCCATTCCTGCTCAGAATCCTCTTTCATTGCTTCCCTTAATTTTCTGCCATAATATTCATGTCTGTCCACCCAAAACTTGTTCTTTCAAAAGTCTATTTCCCCACCCGGTTGCTTGCTTCCATTGGATTTGCCATCTGCAAATAACTTTCTGGGTTCTTTACTTACTTTGTAGAAAGAGGGAGAGGGAGAGAGGGAGGGAGGGAGGGAGGGAGAGAGAAAGAGAGGGAGAGAGAAAGAGAGGGAGAGAGAGAGAGAGAGAGAGAGAGAGAGAGAGAGAGAGAGAGAGAGAGAGAGAGAGAGAACTCGCCCAAACTCAAGATACACCAATTCACCGCTACCCTTGTTATGTTCGCTCAGATTCAAATATCAGCAAATGGGTCAGTTCCTTGAGGAATTGAGGAACGTTTGAAAGAGAAAGTAGCCCTCCTACACAGCTGCACCACTATCTGTTCTCCTACATGTCTTTTCCTTTGTTATTTTTTTTCCAAAAGAAGGGGGGGGAAAACTGCTTTATATTACAAATAAAGAAACTAGAAGAGCTCAACCAGCATCGTCCGATTCCTTTGCACCTCTTCCTCCTTTCTCACACTTTTTGCAACCGCCACTGGTTTGCCAAGAGCTAACAACACTTTAAAAAAAAAAAAAGCATGTTTGAGATTCTTTCCGGATTGCCCGCTCAAGTGTTTTATAAATTAATCATTGAAAGAGAGGCAAGCCTTGGCCCTCACCCTCCCAACCCCCAAATCTCCACCTAAAACATTTGCCTTTGTGCATTACAGACAACCGTTGGCCAAAGCCTTTGGCTGCCCTCCAGGTCAACAAAGGTATCACGGTCTTTGAGGAGAAGCCTTTGCAATTTACAGAGGTGAGAGCTTTCCCCCCCCCCTTTTTTCCCCCTTCCCCCCTGGGCTGTATTGAAACACGCTCACGCACACCCCTACAAATACAGCAACACACTCCCTGTTCTGGAGGAATCCCAGCGTAAGGGAAGCAAGCTGGGTGCGGAGGCAGCAAGAGGAAAACAACAAGGGTTGCAGAAAGAGAAGAAGAAATAGAGAATGGAACCTGTAGCACGAACAAGATGCCCTATTTCACATGCAAACATGAATTCTTTATAGGCGATGAATTAAGGGGAAATGCATATTTATATTTTCTGCTTAAAAGTCTGCTGAACGCAAATGAGCACTGAAAGTTCAGGGCAGAAAACGGTCCCCTCCAAGGAGGACTCACAAACACACACACACACACACACACACACACACACACACACACACAGGAACCAGCCAGTTCCTTTTGCTGTTTGCACTAAGGAAGGAAGAGGTTAAACGGAAGGAAAAATGCTCGCCACCTCATTCCATGTAAAGCCAGAATATTTGTAACTCAGGGTCGAAATGAGGGGTCCTTGGTGCTCTCTGAGCTTGGCTGTTTCCTTGCAGACGTTTCATGACCCAAGTAGGTAATTTCATCAGTGCTAGTAGGATGTGGGATTTGCAGAGAGGAGGAAGAGGAAGAGGAAGAGGAAGAGAAAGAAGAAGAAGAAGAAGAAGAAGAAGAAGAAGAAGAAGAAGAAGAAGAAGAAGAAGAAGAAGAGGAAGAGGAGGAGGAGGAGGAGGAGGAGGAGGAGGAGGAGGAGGAGGAGGAGAAAGAGGAGAAGGAAGAGGAAGAGGAGGAGGAAGACTGTGGGGTCCTTGGTGCTCTCTGAGCTTGGCTGTTTCCTTGTAGACGTTTCATGACCCAAGTAGGTAATTTCATCAGTGCTAGTAGGATGTGGGATTTGCAGAGAGGAGGAGGAGGAGGAGGAGGAGGAAGAGGAAGAGAAACAGGAGGAAGAGGAGGAGGAAGAAGACTGTGGGGTCCTTGGTGCTCTCTGAACGTGGTTGTTTCCTTGCAGACGTTTCATGACTCAAGTAATTTCATCAGTGCTAGTAGGATGTGGGATTTGCAGAGAGGAGGAGGAGGAAGAAGAAGACTGTGGGGTCCTTGGTGCTCTCTGAGCTTGGTTGTTTCCTTGCAGACGTTTCATGACCCAAACTGGGCCACAGCGAGTCCTTGATTTACAACAGTTTGTTTAGTGACCGTTCGAAATTACAGCGGCACTGAAAAAAACAGACACGACCATTTTTCACAACTGTTGCAGCATCCCCATGATCAACATTCAGACCCTTGTGCAACGGGTTCATATTTATGACGGTTGCAGTGTCTCGGGATCATGTGATTCACCTTTTGTGACCTTCCCACAACCAAAGTCAACGGGGGAAGCCAGCTTCGCTTCGCAACTGTGTGACTAACTTCACAACTGCGGCGAGAGTCGCTTAACAACGGTGGCAAGAAAGGTTTGTAAAACGGTGCAAAATTCACTTATCAAACGTCTCGCTTAGCAACAGAAACGTTGGGCTCGATTTTGTGGCCGTAAATTGAGGACTGCCTGTCACATCGTCAGCACTCATGGTGTTGCCAACTTTGGGGAATGAAACATCTTCAAGAAAACAAATAAACTCAGAGAACACCAAGGACCCTCAGTTTAGGAGTTGTTGAACATCCCACATATATTTGAGAGTTAAGAGAGTTGAGGAATTTCTTCGTTATCCAGATTCAGGCTTCCTCGCTCCCTATCAACGAAGTGGATATTATCAAAGACAAATAAAACACACTTCCTTCCTGGCTGCCGCTAAATTATTTCTCTCTCTGCAATATTAGTTGTGCAGAAGCGGTCATATCCTAGGAAGAAAGCTTCTGAAGGAAGGCAATTGCCAGAGCATCTTAACGTTTCAATTACAATTAAGAGGTTTTTATTTTTTTTTAAAAAAAATATTGATTAAGGAAAATACATCCCTGATAGCAGTGGTCAATAGATTAATTAATCATCAGCTTCTGACAGTTTAACAGTGTGCTTAATGTGTCTGCCACTGAGTTATGCATTCCCTTTTCTACAACCGTGATCCAGGGATTGAAATTCACAGCAGCTTTGAGCACGATGTTGTCTGGCTTTAAAAAGAAACGTTAAAACTAACTAACTAAATAAATAGAATGAAATAATGAAACGAAGGCAACTGTAGAGGACGGACTTCATCCAACGCAAACAACAAACAAAACCTTGAAAAAAAACAAAAGCTTTCAGAAGGGTTCCAAACCATCCAGGTCTGTTTCACACAGTCAGGGGACACAAGAGTAGGGTTCCCACATATTTACAAAAAGCTGAGGAAGGCCAAGGTAAACTTATATCAAGAGAGATCAGTTCATTCACGCTAAATGGGACTTCTGCCCTCCAAGTTAATGAGAGAGGAAAGCCATATACCAGTGATGGCGAACCTCTTAGAGACCGAGTGCCCCAAAACAATCCTGCCCCTGCCCTGCCCGCCACCCTATGCCCCGCCTACTCTCAGGGCCACCCGCCTCCATAGCCCGCAGCAGATCGCCGATGGTGGCCACACCCTCCACCCGCACCCTGCAGCATCACCTGCACATGACGGAGCGTGAGGGCGGAGTCTTGTACCTGCTACCCAGCTGCCATGTCCTTGGCTGCGCTGATCTGCTGCTGGTGAGGAGGTGGCCATAGGGCTGGGGCGACGGCACGCGTGCCCGCAGAGAGGGCTCTGCCTCTGGCACCCGTGCCGTAGGTTCGCCACCACTGCCATATACCATTTGACAATTCCTTTCTTCCTTCTTTCCTCCCTCTCTCCACCTTCCCTTCCTTCCTTCTTTTTCCTCTCTCCTTTCCTCTCTCCCACCCTCCTTCCTTCCTCCCTCCCTCCTTCATTTCTCTCCATCTTCCCCTCCCCTTCCATCCTTCCTTACTCTCTCCCTCCCTCCTTACTCTCTCTCCACCTTCCTCCCTCCCTCCCTCCCTTTCTTCATTTCTCTCCACCTTCCCCTCTCCTTCCATCCTTCCTTACTCTCTCCCTCCCTCCTTACTCTCTCTCTCCACCTTCCTCCCTCCCTCCCTCCCCCCTCCCTCCTTTCTGCATTTCTCTCCACCTTCCCCTCTCCTTCCATCCTTCCTTACTCTCTCCCTCCCTCCTTACTCTCTCTCTCCACCTTCCTTCTTTCTTCCTCCCTCCCTCCCTCCCTCCTTCTTTCTTCATTTCTCTCCACCTTCCCCTCTCCTTCCCTCCCTTTCCCTTCCCCATCCAGAAATGTTCTCTCATGTCCCTAAACATTTGAATTAATGCCTGTTAACACTACTTTGTGAGCTGCCGAGAAGCAGCTGCAGGCGAGCCCGCCTTCCCAAATACCTTGCTCGGCAATAAAGAACCAATACCCCTGTGGTTTTGGCTAAGCCTACCTCGCCAGGCCCCCAACATGGGTCTCCTTCTGCATGTGGAAAGCAAGAGAAGAAACTTCTAAAATCTCACAGCTGCACTTGAGCGCGCAGCGGGCGGGCGAGCGCGCGCAGAGCTGCCTTTGGGCGCGCGGCGCGCGCGCGCACCGCCTTCCTGCATAGGATGCCTTGCATCCCTTGGAAAAAAGAAAGTTGAGCCGTGGGTGGGCAGACAACTACACACAATTACACACTTTGTCTCTGTCTTTCTCTCTGTCTCTCTCTCTCTCTCTCTCTCTCTCTCACACACACACACACAGAGAGAGAGAGAGAGAGAGAGAGAGAGAGAGACTAACTGCTTTTAGGGCTTTCAGACCGCTCTGAGTCACCATTTTTAATTAAGCAATCAATTAATTAACCGACACAGAGCATCACGGGAAATCAATGCAGTTTTAAACGCTGGGCGGTGGCTACTCCTTTCCCTGACGTCTGATTTAATCAATTTTTGGCAAACATCCTTGTTCCCCCCCCTTGCACCCCTCTTGATTTAGAGGACTGGGTTATGCCCCGTGCCACTCGGATGCATTAGCCTTGGAGGCCGCCCAGGGGAGGACGGGTAAATCAAATATTACTATTCCCCGCGGATAATTTACACGGGGAAGCAAAAGAGTCGGACGTTTGTTTATTTGAGGGGCTCACGCGGGAACGCTTTTATGAGACGCGGCGGGGTGGTTAAAAAAAACAAGACCTGCCTTCCCCATCCATTGCAGGGGATGGGATCCCATTTGGGGTTCGAAGGTAGATGCTGGAGTACCTAACCAAGTTCCGAACAGGAATTTCCTAGTTTCATTTTATAATTCGGTATTTGGACTTCCCTTGCTGGTATCATTATCATGATGGTAATGATGATTACTCTGTTGTTTTGCATGCACACTGAGAGCTTCTGCATTGAAGACAAATTCCTTTTGTGTCTAATCACACTTGGCCAAATAAAGTTATCCCATCCCATCCTCTACCTTCTAACTTCTATTCCATTCCATTCCATTCCATTCCATTCCATTCTATTCTATTCTATTCTATTCTATTCTATTCTATTCTATTCTACAATCTGTTCTGTTCTATTCTATTCTATTCTATTCTATTCTATTCTATTCTACAATGTGTTCTATTCTATTCTATTCTATTCTATTCTACAATCTGTTCTGTTCTATTCTATTCTATTCTATTCTATTCTACAATCTGTTCTATTCTATTCTGTTCTATTCTATTCTATTCTATTCTATTCTATTCTATTCTATTCTATTCTACAATCTGTTCTATTCTATTCTATTCTATTCTATTCTATTCTATTCTATTCTATTCTATTCTATTCTATTCTATTCTGTTCCTTATTTTTCCTCCATTCCACTCCATTCTATTCTGGAAACAGAACCTGTCTTTTTTCCGAATTTTGCCGCAACTGATGACTACAAGATGGGCCCATTCAATAAAGCAATCTCCAGGGTGTCTTTGTCTGTGCAGGGGTGTGTGTGTGTGTGTGTGTGTGTGTGTGTTACTCATTCTTCCCCTAGTAATGTCTACAAGAAAATGTCTTTCCTGATACTGTCTTCAATCAGGATCCTTGGAAAGCTAAAATTAAATCTTCTTTCTTCTTTCTCTTGATATGACATGGGGAGAGTTGTATGTGTTTGTGTGTGTGCATGTGTGTGTGTGTGTGTGTGTGTGTGTGTGTGTGTGTGTGTGTGAGAGAGAGAGAGAGAGAGAGAGAGAATAAAATACACACCAAAATGGGATATACACTATAAATATCATTCAAACAGCACATTATTCAGCCTTTGGAAGAAGAGGGAAGAGAATATGTTAAAAAAAAAGGTGCATTCTGAACTCAACAGTAGAGAGAGGATATTTAAATCTTTAATTACTCTTCCTTCCCCTAGACCCGCTCTTCTATTATTTAAACAATACATGCAATAAAGTACCTACATTTGCATTACAGCCTCTTTGCTGCATTATCATCAGTTGCCAGACTCTTTGTGATTTCTTTTTAAAAATGTTAGGTAGTTATGATAGTTTTTGTTTTATAGACAGATGTGTCGTAAAGTTAGATACAAGAGCAGTATATAGAAAAGAGAATTCAACAGTGCCAAGCATTAAAGGAAAAAAAAAAAAAAACCCAGGCTTTTTTTTTAAAGCAACTGGAAAACTAACTTAAAATAATCTCTACCACTCTATAATATCTGTCAATTTCTCTCTCTCTCTCTCTCTCTCTCTCTCTCTCTCTCTCTCTCTCTCTCTCTCTCTCTCTCCCTACCTGTCTGTCTGTCTATCTATCTATCTATCTATCTATCTATCTATCTATCTATCTATCTATCTATCTCTTTATATCTTACTATCTATCTCTTTATATCTATCTATCTATCTATCTATCTATCTATCTATCTATCTACTATCTATATGTCTGTCTGTCTCTCTCTCTATCTATCTACATTATCTACTATCTCTATTACATTATCTACTTACTATCTATCTATGTATCTATCTATCATCTATCTATCCATCCCCCTCCCCAGTAATTGTTTATTATAAATTTATTTATCTCCATATAACTCATTTATAATGCAATTTACACAATGTCACCTTGTTGAGGAGGGGGAATAATGATCACCCATTTAGTTTTTTTGTAAACTCCTTTTCTAGGTGGCTTTGGGAAAGGATTGGCTGTCAGAATTGCAAAGATTTAAATGATCTATAGGTTTTAATGCATTAAAATAGAGAGGGAGATTCTCTATCTATCTATCTATCTATCTATCTATCTATCTATCTATCTATCTATCTATATATCTTCTATCTTTTATTATCTATCTACCTCTAATTTAGTATACTTGTAGTCCTATTTTTTCCCCAAGAAGAGCAAATCCTTTTCATTTGTGTCCGTCTTCCTGATAGATGTATAGATCCCTTTGCACCTTTCTCATTTAGAAAAGTCTTTAGGTGGTAGTGTTCCCTCCATAAGCTGCTCTGTTCAAAGTACCTTAACCGATCTATTCCAAGGATACGTTTGTAAGTGGGGAAGAAAGGATTTAACTATTTCCTGCGTGTTACCTCAATTCAATCTGATCAAACCTTCTTTCCTCAGCAGCCGTTTTTTTTTTCCTCCCATGATGCCCTGGAACCATGCTGCATCGGGGAATTTGTAATGGGGAAAAGTGAATGGATGGTTGGGAATTGGATCTGTTGCCATCCAAATATTAAATGAATGAATGAATAAAGCTACCACTGTCTCATCTAAATGTAGCAGAGAATTGATGATGCTCCTGACAGCAAAACAGTCTTCCCTAACTTCTGCTGGAAATTGTTGTGATGTTCCTTCCTTCCCAAGCGGAGAAAAACCTCTTCCTGTCTATTTGGGTAACCCAAATTATTCTCAGTGTAAAATAAATCAACTTGGTTTTGTAGATTAACCTCTCTCCCAGAATGGAAGTCAAGGCTGCAGGCACAGAATTTACCAATGGTCTCCTTAGAAGGTGCCAAATCTAGACCTCCTCAGATGAAGCTGTAGCACGTTTGTGCAACCTTCTCAACTGTAAGAGCTGTGGACTTCAACTCCCAGAATTCTCCAGTCAGCCATGTAGAGGTCTACAAGTCTTAAAAGTTAGATGCCATACTGGCTGGGGAATTCTGGGAGTTGACATCCACAAGACTTAACGTTGACAAGGTTGGACATCCTTACTGTATATTATGGAAGAACTTGAATCTTGCTGAATTTAATCAGTTCCTCATCTCCTTTCCAAGTGGCCAGATTGCTGCTCTTGGAAAGTTCAAAAGCTGAACTGTGGCAGCCTTTTAATCTTACTTTGCACGCCACATGCACAGATGAGATGGCTATCAATGTGTTAACCTCTACGAGCACTAGCGAGGTCAACAAGGGTGTCGCGAGCTTCCCGAAGGAGACGGTGGAGTTGTGGCCCACTGATCATAGCCACATTAAAGTAATGCCAGGGCATTTCAATTCATTTGATTTTGGGAGGGGGGGGAATTAAAAGATAAAAAAAAAAAATAAGCCTGCCACTTTGGACTAAGGTTCCCTCTTTGGAATTGGGGGTTCACCTCAGGAAGACTTGCTTGGAGACAAGAAGATAAAAAAAAAATGAGTTGGAGAAAAACTATCCAACTTAGAGGAAGGGAGGGTGGGGAAAAGATTTTGGCATCCGATATAATTTATCCTGCCAAGGAACAAGAAACAGGAAAAAGGTTGATGTAGTAATAACATTAGGAGAACTGTAGCCCATACAAGCTAGTTCTCTAACTTGCCAATCAATAGCTCTTTTATTAGAAGGTGCAATCAATGTACAGGAGACAGACTTAGCCAATTAAGCTTATCGACTTACTGAAGACTTGCAGGAAACGTCATGTCTTCTGCTTTGTTTTCCTTTCAGGCAGCGAAAAAGGAGCTTGGTTTTTTTTTTTTTTTATCACCGGATTCCCACCCAATCTTCTCCAGGAGTTCCTGTAGAAAGGAAACACTGACAGAAAGCAGAATGGAGCTATCTGGAAGGGCTTCAACCTGGGGTCAATGAAGGGAAGCAAAACACACGAAGGTCTTCTCCCGCACACTCATACACACCTTGTATTTTATTTTTATTATTTTATTTCCTTTTATATTATGTTATATTTTTATTAATTTTATTTTATTCTATTCTATTATTTTTTCAATTATTTTAATCAATCTAATTTATTTTATTTTGTTTTGTTTTATTATTTTGTTCCCTTCTCCCTCTCCCTCTACTCTACACTACTCTACTCTCCCTCTTCCTTTTCCTCTCACTCTACTCTACTCTTACTCTACCCTATCTTACCCTGCCTTACTCTGCACTACACTATACTACTCTACTACTCTAATCTACTCTTCCTTTTCCTCTCCCTCTCCCTCTACTCTACCCTACCCTACCCTACCCTACCCTATCCTATCCTATCCTATCCTATCCTATCCTATCCTACCTTACCCTACCCTACTCTACCCTACACTATACTACTCTACTGCTCTACTCTACTCTTCCTTTTTCCTCTCCGTCTCCCTCTACTCTATTCTACTCTACCCTACCCTACCTTACCCTACCCTACTCTACACTACACTATATTACTCTACTACTCTACTCTACTCTTCCTTTTCCTCTCCCTCTCGCTCTCCCTCTACTCTACTCTTACTCTATTCTTACTTTACTCTCCCTCTCCTGTTACATTTTATTAAGTTTTATTTTATTTAATTTTACTTGTAGTTTATGTAGCTTTACTTTATTTATTTTCACTCTTGTTCTGTCATGCCCAGATTTCTGAAACACTCTCAGTCCCAGATAAATCAAAAGTCAGAAATGTCTTTCATTCTTTGGGGGAAGATCTAGGATACAGGGAAAATTTCAGTCTACCTTTTAAAACAAGATAATGTTATTTGTACTACCAAAATGGAACATATTTTCGTCCTGGGGTTTGTGCCATTTCTGGTACATCGCAAGCCAGTTTGCTTCTGGGTTCAATTCAAGGTGTTGGCGTTGGTTTTTAAAGCTCTTCATGGTGTGGGGCCAAATTACCTATGGAACCATCTTCACTCCATTACATCAGCCTGTCCTGGTTAGGGAGGGAAAGTATGTTGTAGACTACATTAATCAAAAAAATCTTCCTCCCTCTCTAATTTCCTTCCTTCTTCCCTCCCTCTCTCTAATTTCTCTTTCCTTCCTTCCTTCCTTCCTTCCTTCCTTCCTTCCTTCCTTCCTTCCTTCCTCCCTCCTCCCTCCCTCCCTCCCTCTAATTTCTCCTCCCTCCCTCCCTCCCTCCCTCCCTCCCTCTCTCTAATTTCTCCTTCCTTCCTTCCTTCCTTCCTTCCTTCCTTCCTTCCTTCCTTCCTTCCTTCCTTCCTTCCTTCCTCCCTCCCTCCCTCCCTCCCTCCCTCCCTCTTCTTTTTCTTTTTTCTTTGTTTGCCACCTAATCCTGTTCAGTAGCAAAGAGGAGACATGGAGTTAAGCTCAATTATCAGAGGCTGAAACCCGCAAGCAATCAATCATTTTCTGACATGTTCAGCTTTTGCCATTTTGAGGAAGAGAAAAAAAACCCCTTGTATTTGTGTAGTTCTTGTGTTTCTTTTCTTTTCTTTTTTCTTTTTTTTAAAAAGAAAAGCTTCTCAAAAAGCAGGGGTGGGGGGGAAGTGTCAAGAAAGGAAAGAGCCTACCCTTTCTATCACCTCCTTTTCCTCTTTTTAACAGCACATCAACATATCAAGGCTGTGGGGAGATGAGTGAAAATGTTCATTTGTTTTTTCTGAAACTAAATCCAACTTCTTGTTTCTTTCTTCCTTTTGGCATGGCAAGGTAGAAGTCAGTTTAGATGTCTTTTATTGTAAACACAATCTTTCTGAGAGGGCTCCCGTTAAAATTAAGATGGATTTGAACAGGGAGAGAACTGTCTTTTTTTTTTTTGAACAGCTTAACTTAAGAGGAGCATTTTTTCTTCTTCTTCTTAAACTGCTGGTTAAATGACTGCATTTCTGTGGAATACTGACATCCAGTGGAAATTTGGGATGGTTCAAGTGGATGATTGCCAAAATGGGCTCCGGAGGGAGGGGTAGTGCCTCCTAAGAACAGCAAGGAAGTGAGGGGCTTCATCGGTTGAAGGTCCACCTTAAGGGACCGCAGGAGATCAGGTGTCATTGGATCCCCATCACTCTGGTAATGTGACAAAGAGCAAGGAGAGAATCTCCAAGGACTTCTGGAGGCCCATTTTCCCTTTCTGTTTTACTCCCTTCTTCAGTTTCCAAGACAGCTCAACCAGATCTTGGGTAACCTGTCCATATTTCTTGTTGTTATCAATCACTTCTTTCTGGTGGTATTTAGCACAGCTTCACAAGACCTCTGTCTTTGAGTTTTTAGACACATTAACTCTGAATGGTGGATAAGAAAACCTAACCAGCCTTCTAGCTATACCATCTTACCATCAACTCACTTTTCAATTTGTATTTCTCCTCTAGGTGCTACCATGATCCACTCAGCCTTCTCATTCTCCTACTTTAAAAAAAATCCTCTCATCAATGGATGGTACCATATTGCTTACCGAGAGAAAGGATTTTCCAACTAATAGATAAGATACTCCCACCTCTTTGATTTTCCCTAAATGGAAAGCTATCCCAGTTAGTGGATAATTAGCAGAAAACAATAGCCTCAATTATTAGATGATACGTATCGTGTGGCAGAAAGTCTTTTATTGGGAGACTATTTCATTAAGCCAGCTCAGGTTCCACTGTTATGAAAAATGGAAGAAAGGTTAATATTTTCATAGAAGTGGAGAACTTGGTTAAGTGTTACAAGCTGGAAATTTTTATACCAAACTCTCAACATAAATTAAAGGTAATAAATCAAAGGAAAGTGATTTTTACAGCATGGAAGTTGTTAAATTAAAAAAAAAGAGGGAATAGTTACTCTAAAAAAAATCCATAGCTTGAGAGGAGGAGGAGGAGGAGGAGGAGGAAGAGGAAGAGGAAGAAGAGGAGGAGGAGAGGGAGAGGAAGAAGAAGAGGAAGAGGAGGAGGAGGAGGAGAAGAAGAAGAAGAAGAAGAAGAAGAAGAAGAAGAAGAAGAAGAAGAAGAAGAAGAAGAGGAGGAGGAGGAGGAGGAGGAGGAGGAAGAGGAGGAGAAAGAAGAAGAAAAGGAGGAGGAGAAAGAAGAAGAGGAAGAAGAGAAGAGGAGGAGGAAGAAGAAGAAGAAGAAGAAGAAGAAGAAGAAGAAGAAGAAGAAGAAGAAGAAGAAGAAGAAGAAGAAGTAGAAGAAGAAGAAGAGGGGGAGGAGGAGGAGGAGGAGGAGAAAGAAGAAGAGGAAGAGGAGGAAGAAGAAGAAGAAGAGGAAGAAGAAGAAGAAGAGAAGGAGGAGGAGGAGGAGGAGGAGAAAGAAGAAGAGGAAGAAGAAGAAGAAGAGGAGGAGGAGGAGGAAGAAGAAGAAGAAGAAGAAGAAGAAGAAGAAGAAGAAGAAGAAGAAGAAGAAGAAGAAGAAGAAGAAGAAGAAGAAGAAGAAGAAGAAGAAGAAGAAGAAGAAGAAGAAGAAGACTCCTTCATTGAATGTAGCACCTGGAGTTACTTTTTAAGGTGACTCCGACATTGAAGCAACATGCTTCTTCTCAGTATTAGCTCAGAAATCTATACACTGAAACTGTTTTTGCAGTCAGATTGCTTGTCCAAATGCAACAAGAAGGATCTGCCCAGGGTTAATGGAAGCGAGGGCTGCAAGACATTTTCTCTTTCAAAATATCACGTTTCCAGTGATGTTACTTATATCAAGTGGTTTCCTACTTCAGCCTAGCTGTGTTTTTCTTTATAGAGGAGGACATGCTGAAATACATACCATTTGTAACTGCTGATTAACAAATGTAGCCTCTTTCTTCACCGATCCCGGCTGACATGTCTCACGTGTTTGGATAGCATCACATTTCACGTGATAATCTACAGTATGAGACAGTTGACAATTAACGTTGCTTTTGTTGGAGAAAGCTTTCTTTTTGCGGCTCTCCTTTTTTCATCCCAAAGCACCAGGGAAAATGACTCCAAAGTGCACGCTGGTTTCCTCTGAGATAATTTACAAGCATCTGCTGCAGCCGAACACAAACCACGTTGCAAAGAAATGTTCGTGTTCGTTGTGGGGTTTTTGTTGTTGTTGCTGCTGTCGTTGTTGCTGCTTGCTTTAATCTGACCTCATGATCCCATCTGATTGCTGGGCTCGGAATTTCTCAGGGTTAATATTATGCATGTGATATGAATCTTCTGGGCAATCTTAGGGACTGGGAAAGTGGGACACTCAGAAGAGAGGCCGTTGCAGGTAGTCCTCAGCTTAAGACCACAAGTGAGCCCCAAATTTCTGTTGCTAAGCGAGACATGCTAAGTGAGTTTTGCCCCATTTTACTACCTTCCTTGCCAGAGTTGTTGAGTGAATTACTGCAGTTGTTAAATTAGTAACATTCTCTTCTCTTTCTCCTCTCTTCTTTTCCCTTCTCTCCCCTCCTCTCCTCCCCTCCCCTCCCCCCTCCCCTTTCTTCTCCCTTCCCTTTCCCTCCTCTCCTCCCCTCCCCTCCCCTCCCCTTCTTTTATGTAGCCTCTCAATAACATTTGAACTGAAGCTCAACAAAGTCCTCCCTCTTTCTTCTAGCATGCTGGAATTGCTATTGGCTAATTTTTTGATATGCTATCACACAGCAGAGTATATTGTCTTCTGGGGAAGTCAAAGTCTACTTCCATCCCAAAACCCCATGGTTTGACCAATAGTTTATGTGTGTGCCCAATTTATGGGTAGGTACCTTGCGACTCAAGGACACAGCAGTCAAAATATGTTCATATACAGTACGTGTTAAGCATTAGGTATCTTTTTAAAATTCATGGACCACATGTTCCTCCAAAGAATTCCATAACAATCTTCTTGCAAAAACACAGTAATATTCTTCTTCACTACGGTGCCAATATCTGGGCTGCAAAAAAATCTGATTGGACATCAGTGGTAGACCCTATTTTTGAACAGCCAATGAAAGAGAAGGCTCAACCTCCTAATTCAAGCACTGAGTTTTTTATGAGCTGAAAGAAAGAAACAAGATCCAAGCCGTTATGGTGAACTTGTACAGAACGACTAAGCAAAGGATGTTATAAATTTCTTTACAAGCGGCTGATTCAAGATACAGTAACCGGCTAGACTTCCTCTCTTAACCTTCATTTCTTTATTATCATTTTTTTAAAGAAAGAAAAAGAAAGAAAAAAAGCAGCCTGCCCCTTTTGTGTTAGCCACAGAGGAAATCTCATATTTTATCGGAAACTTTGATTTACGTTTAATAGATCTGCTACCTACTAAAAAAGACCTTGTCTTAGCAAATGGGTACAGATCCAGTCCATTACCTTAATACAACGGGGAAAACTCCAGGGCTTTGTGAGCTGCTGCAATAAAACATCATTAAACACCAGAGGAGGACAGAGGAGACAGAAGGTTTGAATTGAAACTAAGGAGAAGTGTTTGGAATAAAGCAGAGCGCCCCAGCAATATGCCAGGATAACATCTGGCTTCCATTTCTAAGGGGTCGTCGGAGGACCTCAATGTCTGTGATGTAAATGAGGAACAGAGCCCCCAACAATTTAACTGTCATCAGCACGAAGGCTTTAACTGGCATTGTAAAACCAAAGCTTGGGCCTCTTTAAGAAAACTCCATATGCTGCTGGTCTGAATTAGACGGTTCGGCCATATTATCTGAAGATGAAAGCCAGCAGGTCAATTCACTTAAAACCAGAGAATTGCCACTGCTAAGAAATGATGAGTAGCAATCGTAGGGAGAAATTTCTCTTCTTTTTCTTCTTCTTAAAAAAAAAAAAAAACAACACAAAAATTATTTGCTCTAGAAAACAAGGACAGCCCGACTTGACAATTGTTACCCAAAGGCATCCATCCACAAGGGCCATTGTATATGAGGCATATTGGAAACGGACTGAGAAGACATTGGAGAGATGTACGGATTGGATGGTTGATTGATTGCTTTCAGGAACAGCTCTTGCTACAATGCAGGCTTTGCGGGTCAGTTGAAAAATGATTTATAGTTGAAAGTGTTGTACATAAAGAGGAGATCAGAATACGACCCCCGATTGCTTGTGCAACTGCCTGAACGGAGGGGTCCTTGAGTGCTCTCTGAGCTTGTTTGTTTTCTTGCAGACGTTTCATTAGCCAAACTATGTAACATCATCAGTGCTAGTTTAGGCAATGAAACGTCTGCAAGAAAGCTAACAAGCTCAGAGAGCACCAAGGATCCTTCATTTCAACCCCGAGCTGCAAATATTCTCCTTTATTGGCATACTCTGAATTTCTGCAATTGGTTCAAAATAGCACGAACAAGACAAGGCTGGGAAGAAATACATATCTTCTTTCCAGTTTCTGGAGCCTAATCATGTCTCATTTTCATACCTCTTCATGGCCTTGGACCCAACCCTTAAGAGGCCAGAACGCCTTCTCAGAGTTTATCTGCCACAATATCATAGTATCATGATTGAGTATATATGCCAGGACAACTCACCTGTCACCTGTCTGCATCTTTCCTATCATTTATTCTCCTAGAGGTCTAGTGTTTATTTTCCACAGTTTGTTTGTTTTCTTAGTTTGTCACCAGCAAGACCCAGTTTGGTCTATTGCTTAAGGTGCTGGCCTAGAAACAAGGAAATGGTAAGTTTCTAGTCCTGCCTTAAGCATGAAAGCTGACTGGTTGCCCAGTCAGTTTCTCACAGCCCAACCCACCTCACAGGGTGGTTTCTATAGGAAAAATACAAGGAGAAAGGAGGAGTATTAGACATGTTTGCCACCTTGAATTTCTTATAAAGTAATAAAGGCAGGATAAAAATTTGATAAATTAAAAAAATAAAGAAATGTGCTTCTCGGGTGGTATTTGATGCTGTTTTCAGCAACCGGCTCCTTTTAGTTGATTGCACTGTAATAACAATAGCACTTAGACCAGTGGTTCTCAACCTTTTTAATGCCACAACCCCCAACTGGTCGTAAGTCGAGGACTACTCAACTGGTGCAGCACCGTTTGCAGACTGGGACTTTTGAGGGGCTCAGCAGGGCAGAGACAGCCTGGACAATTCCTATTGGCTTTTGAAAGCCAATAGAATTAGACTCTATTCAAGAGAGTTTATTCCATTGGCTTTCAAAAGCCAATAGAATAAAAGGGAGTAGCACAGCTAAGGAAAAAGGGGAAAAAATGGCGGACTGCGTTGTTTGGCGACCCCCGTGAAATGGTCGTTCGACCCCAAATGGGGTCCCGACCCACAGGTGGAGAATCACAGACTTATATACCACTTCACAGTGCTTTATAGCCCTCTCTGAGCGGTTTACAGAGCCAGCATATTGCCCCCTCCCAACAATCTGGGTCCTCATTTTACTGACCTCGGAAGGAGGGAAGGCTGAGTCAACCTTGAGCTGATCAGGATCGAACTGCTGGCAGTGGGCAGTGAGTTAGCCTGCAATACTGCATTCTAACCACTGCGCCACCACAGCTGTAATCGATGTCATTTCACACACCTGTGTGTAGAATGTACCTTGCACGACACCCATCCTCATATTTATATTCCCTTCTGTCTACCATGTAACTCTCTCCCCAAGCCATCCTCCAAATTCACCAAGAAGCTTTCGAAACAGTTTAGGCCAACAAACATGGAGTGTAGTTATCGCACTGGCCGTGCATTCAGCTTGACAGTCAGCAATGAGGAACAGATGGTTTAACCACTGGAACTCGCTACCCAGAAAGCAACAGACATGACCCCCCCCCTTGGAACAATCTTCTCTCGCTACCCATTTGGTTAAAAAAAACGACATCATCACTTCTGTGGATTTCTTTAAGTCAGCTCTCGTTTTACATATTGGCGGGTCTTGATTTCCCCCCCCCCATTTCATTGAAGGAAAACCTTGAAAAACCCAACATTGTTTCATTTGGGTGGTGGGGCAAGACTTGTAGAAACACGATTCCCCGATTGGTGCTCAGACTGAAGGAGCTGGGTTGCTAAAAATAATAATTCAAAAACGACAGAGGAAAAGGCAGATTTCCTTGCAGAAGGGATACCCCGCCCCTTTTCCCCATGTGATACACATGCGTCACATGTCAAAGAGAGGTGGGGCTTCAACTGCACCACTTTAGCTGCCATGTTGACTTTTTTGACCCTCCCTGACGAACAGCCCTGACCCCAGAGAGAAATTAGTCAATCCTGAACAGAATTAAACATTTGACCATATCGGGCTTTTATTTTATTTCAGAAGATGGACATAACCAGCCGTTCAAAGAAAGCTTACTATGGTTTTCAAAATTAGAAATACTGTACTCCCCGGAGCCATTTTTCTTTCTTTCTTTTTTAAAAAACAAAAACTGGAAACGGAAAACTTCCCATATGTTGAGCTTATTACTTACTTCATTTTAAAAAGGGAGGAAAAGGGTCACTCTCTTTAAGTAACACCAACCCAGGAAGCTGGTTTTTTTCCCCATGCACTCATTAATCTTCCCCAGTTAACTGGTCTAATTTCCTATACAGAGTGTTTTTCTTTCCATCACTTCCTATTTTATTTTCGTAACACACTATTTCTTCCCAGCACTTATCCAGGGGGAGCCTCCGTGCTGTCAAGAAAGAGAGCAGGTCATTTGCATTCACCGTACACCGCGTTGAAAAGCATTATTTCGGTTCAGGGAAATTTGCCTTGTCCTTCAAAACCCCCTTTGTGAACCAAAAATACAAATACAAATAAAAAAAATCCTGGGTTGCCTGAACCGCATCTCGTAAATCTATGGGAATGGGATGAAGGAGGAAAAAAGAAGCACTTGTTCCCTGCTGAAAAATAAGCCTCGGCATCAACCAAACTCCTCTTGACTTGTATCAGATGGATCCAGTGGATCAGATCAAAATGGTAAGAAATGAAAAAGATGGTTGAGTGGCCAGAAAGAATCCTACTCTCACATCTGACCACTAAATTATGGTTAGTCTTGGATTGAATAATCAGGGCAAAGAACATACTTTTCTGGATGATGGAAGACAATATTTGGAGCGCAAAATTAAACTGTGGGTTCCTTGGTGTTCTCTGAGCCTGGCTGTTTTCTTGTGGATGTTTCATTACCAAACTAGGTAACATCATCAGTGCCAGAAGGAAATGGGGTTTGTAGAGAGGAAGAGGAGGAGGAGGAGTGTGAGATTCCTTAGTGCTCTCTGAGCTTGGCTGTTTTCCTGCAGGCCTTTCATTCCCCAGCTAGGTAACATCACCAGATGATGTCATTTGATGATGATAATCATCATCTGATAATTGTCATCATCAGATGATCATCTGGTGATGTTACTTAGCTTGGGTAATGAAACATCTGCAAGAAAGCTCAGAGAGCACCAAAGACTCCACTCTTCTGGATGAATTTTTCAACTGGAGTACCATCAAGGTATCAACAGAATTGAAAGAAGATACAGAAGGTGTCAATTGAACAGAGTGACATTCCCATTATAAAAATCCCTTTCCAGAGAATCTGGATCTGAATCCACCACCGTTGTCCTTTCAATTTCCGGCCAACATGTTTTTCATATTGCAAGCAAGGCTGTGTGAAGTTTCGTCGGAGCAGCCCAACGCAACTGTGATTTGATTGAAATATCCCAGGCCTCCCCAAAATTCAAGATAGCAGCCGTGATTGTACAACTGAAACTTGGCCTCTGCTTTTAGGTGTAGAACTTGGATTATTGATTTCAAAGGATTCTCAACCTTCTTTTGCTGATACAGCATTGCTTACCTCATACGCTGATGGTGAAAACCAAAGTCAGCATGCTGAGATTCTTTTACGGGCCCGTATTAAATTGCGTTCCCCCCTTAAATATTTCAAATATTCTTAGTATAAAGCTATATGGTGACATCTGGTGATTAGGGTTGTAATGTAATTCCACCTCTGATTCCACTGGGAGTGTATTTGGAGCAGGATCACTAGCATGAGAATAAAGGCTGATAGTTTTCTGCAGAAAAAAATGGGGGGGAAGGCTTTTTCTACTACCCAAGTTGTACATGCACTATGTCTGTTACAATTTGAAAATCAGCTTTGCATTTATAGGGATTTTTATTTTAAAAACACTCTTTAGGAGATATGTGTGTCAAAAATACCTTAAATTATCGGCAGAAAAACCTTGGGCAATTTATATCAACAGTTGGATAAATTAGTTTTTTTTTTAAATGTCAGCATATAAAAGAATGATAAAGCTGGACAGTGTCCTGCAGACATAAAGAAAGATTAATCATGGGAAAGAAAACCATGACACACATAGATAAGTTTAGGAAGGATAAGAATGTTTCACTACATAGTTCAAGCAACCTTTTTCGGGATAATGTATAATTGTGATAGCTGCAGACTAAGATGGGAGGCAAAGAGAGAAAGAAAGAAAAAGAGAAAGAGAAAAAGAAGGAGAAGAAGAGAAAGTGATTTTAAATTGATTTAATAGTGTTTAAATCTATGCGTATGTTTGTTATTTTGTTTTTAGGCAAATTTTTGTTTATTTTGTTTTTCTTTTTTTTCCCTTTTGGATTTTGTATGTTAGCTTTGGAAATAAAATAAAAATGCATTGGGTTTAATGGTGTTTACCATGGACTTCAAGTAAAATCATTCAGTCCTAGACTAAATATTGGTTGAGTACTGTTCCCTTAAGGTGATGATCAGCATTCATATACTTTGAGTGTTTGGTATGAACAGGTTTTGGGTTGGAGAAAATAACCATGCTGGACATTAATTACATTGAAGGAAATGGAAGCAGAGGAACACAATGCAGAAAGTTGATAATCATGCATCCATGCACACTGACCCACTTACATCTTTTGTTCAAATAATTTACTTTATGGAGAAGGGAGAAAATGACTTGTATTTGCATAAAAACTACACTGGGCAGGTGTGTGTGTGTGTGTGTGTGTGTGTGTGTGTGTGTGTGTTAAATTTGGATTGCTAACAAATATATATAACACCAAATAACACCAAGAAAACAGCCAATATGCACCTCAGAGTTTAAACCAGTGGTTCTCAACCTGTGGGTCAGGACCCCATTTGGGGTCGAACGACCATTTCATGGGTGTCGCCAAACAATGCAGTCCGCCATTTTTTCCCCCTTTTCCTTAGCTGTGCTACTCCCTTTTATTCTATTGTCCAGGCTGTCTCTGCCCTGCTGAGCCTGCCAAAAGTCCCATTCTGCAAACGGTGCTGCACAGTTGAGTAGTTCTCGACTTACGACCGGTTGAGTAGTCCTCGACTTACGACCAGTTGGGGGTCGCGGCATTAAAAAGGTTGAGAACCACTGGTTTAAACAATTAAGACCATTGAGTGGACCAATGACGAGGTCCAGGAGTCATGCGCAAAAACTGGCCAGTACTATAAAGGAGATTCCCATTGACCTGCCTTAAGCCCTGATGATGTTGGTAGTGCTGACTGCTGAAAGCTTGGCATTAGATTAAACGTTTTTAGTTTAAATTTTTTCCTGATGTTCGTGTTTATTTATTTGTTTTTAATATGGCTCTACCCAGGATTCAAGTTTTTAATGAAATTAGAAACACACACACACACACACACACACACACACACACACATATATATATGAGAGGTAAAAGGGGTATTACTGTATATATATCCCTTTTACCTTTCTCTAAAAATTCCAGTTCATATATATATATATATATATATATATATATATATATCACTTATTTCACAGAACATCTCTTGCAAAAATGCATAGTTCTTATTTCAAATATTTTTTAGAAAAAAACTAATGCACTTACAATCACACAGTACATCTTAATTCTATTGTTCTTATCTTATTTTTTTTTTTTAAAAAAAAGAAATGTAATTTCCAACTATTGGCTCTTTTGGGTATCTTAACTAAAGTGTATTTGCAATACCGCTACAACAAGTTACAATTTGAGCAATGAATCTGTTGTAATAACGCGGAACTAGCCCGGCTTTCATATTGCTGTATCTTACCAAACTAATGAGATTGATCATTTCATAACTTTGGTTCCATTTTTTCTTTATTATTTTATATATAAAAAGACCCCGGAAAGTCCTTATCCATTTTATGAAGAGAGGGAAAAAAATACCAAACCTTTGCGAAATTCATTAAAGAAGCATAAAAAATTCATTAAACAAGTGAATTGCATTCACGGCAGCTGTGATGCAAATGGCCTTTTGGCAATGTAGAGTTCCATATTGGTTTAACCTTTCGTGTTCTTTTATATCCATCGGTGGGGGGAGGGATATGTGTGTGTGTATGCATGTGTATGCGTGCGTGTGTATATATATATATATATATATATATATATATATATATATATATATATATTCAAAGAATGAAAATTAAGTGCTGATCCTTTGATCTCCAGCTAGATTGACCAATAGAAACAAACTTCTGGATGCTCAGTTTCCTAGTTCTTATGAAGCCCATTGCCACCAAAAGAGCAGATGAGATGTTTCAGTTTCCTAGTTCTTATGAAGCCCATTGCCACCAAAAGAGCAGATGAGATGTTTCAGTTTCCTAGTTCTTATGAAGCCCATTGCCACCAAAAGAGCAGATGAGATGTTCAACTTCTTTTCAGATTGTACTGCTTTATATTGCTGGCTGGGACTTATACAACTGTAGGTGCTTCTATGTAGCAACTTTCTAAAAAATTCTAGAAAATGAGATTGTCAAGGGGGATGAATCTTCTTGATGTGCCACGAGGCATTTTTACTTAGTTTTGGAAATGTCAAGCCAGAAACAGGTTGAATGTCCCTCAGCTCCTTTTTTATTGCTGAGGAGGAGAAGGGGGGTGAGGAGGAGGAGAAGGAGAAGAAGAAGAAGAAGAAGAAGAAGAAGAAGAAGAAGAAGAAGAAGAAGAAGAAGAAGAAGAAGAAGAAGAAGAAAGAAGAAGATAGGAGGAGGAGGAGGAGGAGGAGTAGTAGTAGTAGTAGAGGAGGAGAAGAAAAGAAGAGGAGAGGAGGAAGAGTAGTAAGAAGAAGAGAGAAAGAAGAAGAAGAAGAAGAAGAAGAAGAAGAAGAAGAAGAGGAGGAGGAGGGAGGAGGAGGAGGAGGAGGAGGAGGAGGAGGGGAGGAGGAGGAGGAGGAGGAGAAGAAGAGGAGGAGGAGGAGTCTTATGCATTGAACATACTATCTATATTTACTTATTAAGGTAATTCCACACATCAGCAGCTATTCCATCATTTTAGAGGCAGGGACTACACTAAATCTGACAATGAGACTGATCTAATCATTCTTTCTTGGGAAAAAAAGAAGAAAATTACACCTTCACCATATGTATTGTATATATCAATTTGTCCCTTCTAGTTTGCCACATTTGCCCATCCACGATTACTTCTGTCTTCTCCAAAAAAATGCTAAGCATGATGTCCAAGCCTCAGAGCAGTTGCCCACCCCTGCTGTAAAGCATTTCCATGCTTGCCCATCTTGATAACAGATACCCAGGGTGTGCACCTTTCCTTCCAACCCAGCTCTCATCATTCTATCTTCGTACCCAGTTAGTTCAATCTTAAGTCATTCAAATTCACAACTGCTTTGTTTCCCCCCCCCCGAAAGAGACCCTTGTCTTCTTTGCATTCATAATATTAAAAGGGAAGGTGACAATGTCTGCACAATGCAGTAATGGCCGCTCTTAAGCAAATGGATCAGTAAACAGGATAATGAAATGTGACAGTAACTTCCTTTGTAATATGCACAATGAAACCCAATTAGGTCAATATCAAAGACACCGTATGCATCAGAGAAGTGACTTTTGGAAGATCCCTGTTTTGAAAAAGTTCTCAGCGCAAACGACGCAACGATGCTTGTTTTCTCTAAGCAACCTCAGTTAGGGATAAATCTCCTTCCATGAAGGAGAATATGTGTAGCTCAGAGTTGAAATGAGGGGTCCTTGATGGTTGTTTTTCTTGCAGACGTCTCATTACCCAACTAGGTAACATCTTCAGTGCTAGATGGGAGTGGGGTTTGCAGAGTGGAGGGAACAGCAGCAGGAGGAGAAGGAGGAGGAGGAGGATTGCGGAGTTCTGGTGCTTTTTGAGATTAGTTGTTTTCTTACAGTAGCCCCTCAAAGCACGTAACAAGTTTTGTTTTGTTCACTGATGGATAGTGAGAAGAAAATTGAAGCTAAATAAAAGTCGCATGCAATGATCTTCCAGAGATAGTGCTGTAAAAAAAAAAAAAAATGTCTCTGTAGAAATATCTGGGCGAGGCCTGCTTTGATCCAGAACCATTTTTAATTCCTAAACCCTGATGAATATTATGAATTGTGGATGACTTGAGGAGACATTAAATGCAGATTAATGCCTTTGGTCTCTTTGGCGTGAGCTCGCCGTTCAACGGTGAATTTTCAGCAGAAGGGACTGGTGACTTTTGTGCTTGGGAGAAAACCATTAAACTGTCTGGAACGGGACCAAGAAATGCATGCAGGGTCTTTATCTAAGATATATTAGGAAAAGTGGCTCCTTCAGTGGAGAAGGAATCTCTGTCTGCTCAGCAAAGCACTTCATCTTCCCCGTCACATATTTCAGCAGGAGTTGATATTAATAATTTTATAGACCTACACGAGGCATAGTCAGATTATCTTGATAAAATGTGACATAATTTCTATTGGAGTTGCAATTGGCATTACTTAGTTGCAAAACTAAGAGGGTCTTCTGGAATAAGGTTTTAGCTGCTTCCCTTCCCTTCCCTTCCCTTCCCTTCCCTTCTCTTCTCTTCTCTTCTCTTCTCTTCTTTCCCTTCCCTTCCCTTTCTCTTTCTCTGTCTCTTCCCTTTCCTTTTCTTCCCTTCTCCTCTCTCTCCTCTTTTTTCTTCTTCTCTTCTCTTCTCTTCCCTTCCCTTCTTTCCCTTTCCCTTCCCCCCTCCTCCTCCCCCCCCCTCCTCCTCCTCCTCCTCCTCCTCCTCCTCCTCCTCCTCCTCCTCCTCCTCCTCCTCCTCCTCCTCCTCCTTCTTCTTCTTCTTCTTCTTCTTCTTCTTCTTCTTCTTCTTCTTCCAGGGTCTTATCTCATCCATTAACCACCTCCCAGGCCAATTGGTAGAGCCAGAATGCTAAAAGTGTGGGTGCAGTCTCACCTCTGGGGCCACCAAGTTGCAGAGGATGGAAGCCACAGCAGAAAAGGCTCTTCTCCTAGACCCTACCAACCACAATTCCTTGACTGATGGGTCCACAGCAGGTCCATTCTGCCGGTTCAGGTGAGTTGGGCTATTTCCATTTGGAGTGAGATGGTTCCTCAGATAGCCTGGACCATGAAGGGCTTTAAGGGTGATGACATGGCTTCTGTTTGCACTAAATTCTTCATTCCTACCTCCAATCTTATTTGGTGCCTCTTTCCGATAATTGCCTTATTCTCACACGAAGGATGGAAAAATCTCTCTGGTTCATTCATGTTCGCTTTGCTTGTGCTCATTTGTAAATCCATACGTTCCCATTTCTGCCTTAATCTAAAATTTAAACCAACCAAAATCACATCTATTATCGAGCAGTCCTCTGTATATACATGTTTTCTTCTTAAACCACATATTTTGCAAACATAGTGATGGAGGTTGGAGGATTGAGCCCAGAAGAGCTTCACACCATTTAGAAAAACCCAACACCAAAAAAAAAAACCACAAAAAAACCCCCTGCATCTAGGGCCACATTTATCCAAGAAGATCCAATGTTGACTTGGAAGTGAAATAAATTGTCACACTTTTCTGCTCTCGGGAAAGCTCAACAAGCATGTTGAACCTTCATTTTCTCTGCAAAAGTCAGGGCACCTTCAGATGGAGAATGCAGAAGAGCCCCTTTGTCTGCAATGAACATCTCTGACTCAAAACCAAGTCGCAGTTCTGCAATGATTCATCCAGAATGGACTTTTCCATTAGCGTTAAGCCGTAACACAAGAAAACAACTTTGCAAACAATAAACCAGATGTTTCGTGCAAGAATTGATAAACTGATTATGTGCCATCAAGGCAGTCTCAGCTCTTTTAGTGACCACATAGATAGATTTTTCTCCACAACCGTCTACCCATGAAGTTGCCTTTCAGGTCTCATCACATGAATTGTCTGCTGCTGAAAACACATTGCTGGAATTACACTTAGTCTTTCTGATCGTACTAGCAAGACTTGTAGCCAATCTGTCAATAAAGAGATCATTTCTTCTCTACATCGAAACAGAAGGGTGCGGAGGAAAACATTTGAAGTCATAAATATAAAAACCAAGGTGCAAAATTGCATTTTCTTACGTTCTCCTTATATATTCAGAAACTGTATTTTCCAGTGCCCTCTAACGCTCTTTCTTCACTATCTTTCTTTTCTTGTAAAACAGCTCGATATGAATCACCTTCAAGGTGTCTCTGAATGGATGATCAATAGAATATTTTTTCACATAAAACCCCGAGTTTGAAATCAGATTTTAAGTACATTAGACTTTTTTTTTTAGAACCAAATGAGGGAATGTCATAATACATTGCCATCTAATATGAAAGAAATACTGCTCAGATAAATTGTTGCATTTATTTATGAGTCTATAAAATATATTGTGAATGTGACTTGGCACATTTTTGGGCATCGCCAGTTTGAACTTTGTGGAGAAGTTAAAAGCCTTAAAGACAATTGTCTCTTGATTTATTGTCTGAATAGTTTTAATTGTAATGGCAAGGAGATACAGGTATGGAAAAGGGTCTTCTTTAATGGCTACGTTCTGGTGAGGTTTTTCTCTTCCATTAAAAATGATATACATATGAGATCTTCTCCTCCCTGGCCCCCAACATCCACCCTTCAATCTATTGATTTGTTAGAGCTGCTCAGATGTGGGAGCAGAATTGGTCTCAGAATGAGAGTGAAGGTTTGTTCTCTGAGCTTGTGGGTTGGTTTCCGAATGTTTCATTACCAGGCTAAGTAAGATCTTCAGTGGAGTTTAGGCGAAGAATGTTTGGAAACCAACTCACAAGCTTGGAGAATGAAACCTCAATGTCATCCCACACCCAAGCTACAGATATTTGCCACCTATCCATCTTCATCCATTCATCTATCCATCCATCCATTCATCTATCCATCCATCCCTCTTCATTCATTCATCTATCCATACATCCCTCTTCATCCATTCATCTATCCATCCATTCATCTATCCATCCATCCCTTTTATCCATCCATTCATCTATCCATCCATCCCTCTTCATCCCTTCATCCATTCATCTATCCATCCATCCCTTTTCATCCATTCATCTATCCATCTATTCATCTATCCATCCATCCCTCTTCATCCATTCATCCATTTATCTATCCATCCATTCATCTATCCATCCATTCCTCTTCATCCATTCATCCATTCATCTATCCATCCATCCTACTTCATCTATACATCCATCCCTCTTCATTCATTCATTCATTCATTCATTCATTCATCCATCCCTGCTTTTTCATTTCTGTATCCCTCTATCTATCTCTCTGACTCTCAGATCTTCTGTACTTTTCTACTACAGGTAGTAAATGCAGGCTGGCTTCTGAGAGTGTGCAGGGTTACCAATATAAAAACAAACAGATCAATATAACTCCATCGAGTTATAAATGAAAATAAGTTAAAATAAGTCAGCAACAATCACAGCTGTTCCACAACTAAGCCTGCCTGTATTCCAGTTTGTCAAAAAATTAACGTTCATTTGGGTTTCAGGCGGCTAGATTGAATGTGACTGATCAGTATAAATTATGTATTAAGTCTGTCCAAATATACTTGTTTATTCATGCATCAACCAGAAGCATCTCCTCTTTCTTCACCCAGCAATATATGCTCAAACGTGAAGCCCATGCATTGAATAATATTTTGAACCCTTATAAATATAACGTCCAATCATATGTCTTCCCACAAAATATGCCAATAGTTTCAGTAGTAATAATAATAATGTCACATTATTGCTATAGTCCACCTATTGTTTTATTCACCCTACTATCAGGGGATGTGCACTTAAAACTCATGCCAGTTGACCCAGATTTATTGAAAAACAATTAGTCATTGCTTTTTGACATATGCATATCAAACCTTAGTCATTTCTACAATTCAGTCTTCAATTATCCTGTTCAAATCGACAGGTTTTTTTCCCAAGTTCATATTGTTTAAAGACCTCCCAAAATAATTATTTTTCCCCTTCCCCAGGAAAGCAAAACTGGAATGCAAAATTGGTTTAATGATGGGTTTGTGCCATGATTTACAATGTTTTTTTCTTCAACAAAAAAGGTTTCATAATATTTAACTAATCATTTTCTCAGCCTGCTAAGCGACAGAAGAAGAAATATGTATATAATCAACATGAGACAAACTAAGATACAAAAAAAAAGGGGGGGGATTTCTGAAACCTCTCAGAAATATATTGAATAGTTAGTTGGTGAGGAGAGTTAAAAGTTGTGACAGATATAGGAGCACACTGCAAAAGTGCAAGGGAGAATTTAAAGTGATCAAATAGTACAAAATTCATTTACACGTACATCTGTGTATGTGTCATCCACAGATAGATTACAGCAGAGATTAAAATTGCTAAAGGGCAATAAAAGAATGTAATTGCAATACCTGACAAAGATTCCCTCAGCTGCCAGATAACTTTCAGGCAATTAATCCTTTTTTCCTTTATTTTTTAATTAATGAATGTAGTGATTTACATTATCTAAATCACAAAAAATTGAAGAACACAGTTTGAATTTCAGGATAGTGATTTGCTTGTAAAGATCAGAGCCAGGGAGATAATATATATATATATATATATATATATATATTGGATTTTAAAAAAGAGAGATCCAAATAAAGATATTACATACAAAACCTGTCAAAAATTCAACTCAGTAATGTTGAATTTTGTATATTTTACATTAGAAGAGACTAGCTCATGATTAAAAGAAGTCCATAGATATGTACTTTAGGTGTCCATACATCTGCTTTCTCCCATTGTGTGTGTATTGAAACAGAAAGGTTGAGGAGAAGGAGGAGAGGGGGAGAGTGAGGAAGAAGAGGGAAAGAGGGAAGTGAGAGAAGAGGTTAGAGGGTGGATGCGGTTTGGGGGGAAATGGGTGAGCAATACCGAAGGTTATGTGTATAAATTTATTTTATTCTTTATCTGAAGTATTTTTTATGATGTAATGTAAAATTGAAAATAATTTTTTTTTTACAAAAAAAAAAAAGAAGAAGAAGAAGAGACTGGGCTGCCTTCTGTCAGAAATGATGTAGGGTCTCCTGCTTGGGCAGGGGTTGGACTAGATGACCTTCAAGGTCTATTCTATTCTATTCTATTCTATTCTATTCTATTCTATTCTATTCTATTCTATTCTATTCTATTCTATTCTATTCTATTCTAATCTGTCTATTCTATTCTATTCTTCTGCATTCTATTATTTTCTATTCTATTCTGCATTCTATTCTTTTCTATTCCATTCTGCATTCTATTCTGCATTTATTCTATTCTATTCTATTCTTATTTCTTTTCTATTCTTATTTCTATTCTGTTCTGTTCCTTATTCTATTCTATTCTATTCTATTCTATTCTATTCTATTCTATTCTATTCTATTCTATCCCATCCCATCCCATCCCATCCCATCCCATCCTGTAATTCCATTCCATTCCATTCTCTGTTCTATTCTATTCTATTCTATTCTATTCTATTCTATTCTATTCTATTCTATTCTATTCTATTCTATTCTATTCTATTCTTGTTCTGTTCTGTTTTATTCTATCCCTATTTCTATTCTATTCTATTCTATTCTATTCTATTCTATTCTATTCTATTCTATTCTATTCTATAATCTGTCTGTTCTATTCTATTCTTCTGCATTCTATTCTATTCTATTCTTATTTCTATTCTATTTATTTCTATTCTCTATTCTATTCTATTCTATTCTATTCTGCCTATTCTATTCTTCTGCATTCCATTCTCTATTCTATTCTATAATCTGTCTGTTCTATTCTATTCTTCTGCATTCTATTCTATTCTGCATTCTATTCTGTATTCTATTCTATTCTATTCTGCATTCTATTTTATTCTATTCTATAATCTGTCTATTCTATTTTATTCTTCTGCATTCCATTTTCGTAAAGAGGTCGTAAAGTTGCCATTGTTGCTATTCCTGATCTAGACAAAGGTTAAGGTACATTTACCCATCTATAGGTGGTCGAGCAATAGCTCCCAGCGTTCTTCACCACTAATCTTTGTGCCAGAGGCTTCTGGGAGTTGTAGTCCAGTAATCTCTCTCAGCCTAAACCCATCAGTTGTCCTAAAAAACCAACAGGAGAGATGATACGTACTTCCTTTTATCAATATAACAGTTGCTGTTGGAACGAAGCAGCCTTCCTGGATGGGAGCCCTTCAGATGCAATAAATGAAAGTTTTCCATTGCTTCCAAGATGAACAATGTGAATTAGGGTTGAACACATCTGGGAGAATGCTTGAAATCTGAAAAGCTAGAAAATAAGGGAGGGGGGTGGCATTTGCTTTTAGAAAGGATAACTGCAGCCTAATCTCTTTCGATAGAGAATCAAGGAGGGTGGAGAAACTGAATAAAGAACAGCTTTCCATGAACCCACTACAGTGAGAGAAAGGGGATTACAAAGTTTCCAGTGAAATTTTAGTGAGGGGGGGACACTGGGAGAAATTTTTAATCTGGCAAAGCAGACGGTGCTACATTCCCTACAGAAACAGGTTGACTTTGTTTATTCCCGTTTGCAATCTGGATCTAAAAGCCCTTTGATCAGATTTCCGTCTCCACGCGCAGCTTTCTAGCGCCATCTCTAGAGGATGAGGAGTACTACATCCCTTCCTTCCTTCCTTCCTTCCTTCCTTCCTTCCTTCCTTCCTTCCTTCCTTCCTTCCTTCCTTCCTTCCTTCCTTCCTTCCTTCCTTCCTTCGTCTGGCCATTCATCTTACAAATGCAACGCTAGATGGAGTTTGAAAACAATACTTACCCCCGTTCTCTCTCTCTCTCTCTCTCTCTCTCTCTCTCTCTCTCCCTCCCTCCCTCCCTCCCTCCCCCCCCCCTCTCTCTCTCTCTCTCACACACACACACACACACACGGACCAAGCTAGGGGAATGAAATCCCAATGCATGTTATTTGCTTGCTGGCTGGCTTATTTAGGCGACCCAAGCCACCCTTGCAGCCAAAAGAGCGGCGGCACAGAAAAGAATTCTCTCTCAAAGTCTGCCGTGCAAACACGTCTGGCGTGATTCGGGGGGGGGGGGCGCAGAGGCCAGGTCAGTTTCGAGAGCCGAGTTCATAGCGCCGGCAGGGAGAATATAAGGCAGGTGGCGGAGACCCCCTGATTGAAACTGGAAGACAACTCAGACAGTAGATCCGGGACGCCCAACCCGAATTGCAAACGGGCCAGAAATGGGAAGCCAAAGTTGGGAAGGGCTGACTGGTCGTGGGGACGGGTTAGCGTGCGTATTTTCTATCCCCCGCTCGGCTTTGCAGATTTTCAGAAAGAAAATCAGCAGAATTAAGGCCTTTTGGTTTGCCTTTCCACACACACACACACACACACACACACACAGAGAGAGAGAGTGGGGGGAGGGAGGAAGAGAGGGAGAGAGAGAGAGAGAGAGAGAGAGAGGAGGGGGGAGGGAGAGAGACACAGACAGACAGATGCTCCGGCTGCTTCTTTTTCCAACTCTGTATTTAGCCAGGAAAGACTCCGGAGTCACTTCTGTTTCTTTGACTAGCTTGTCGGAACGGCGGCTTCTCGAAAGGGCTCAAGAAGCTGACTCGGAAACTCCCCCAAGCCTCTTTCAGAGGGGGAAAAAAAGAAGTTTATTCAGGTCTTCAGCCGCGGCTAATCTGCTCACGTTCGGGAGTAAAGCCCTGCGCGCCTCAACTCCGGATTCCCGCTGAAACGTTTCGGTCCCCGGAGATGTTTAGCCAGCTAAAACTCGCGGGGCTGGGTGTCCCTTGGAGGCCGAGTCGCCCCCGGGCCTGGGCCTGCCCAGAAAGACCCCTCCCCGCTCCACCGGCCGTCGTTTTGGGGGGACCCTTTCAATTTCTTTCGCGAAGCCTTCTCTGATAGATCCGGACCGACGTCGGATTTGTGCAATCGATTCCAGCCGACCGTTGAAGTTCAGGAATGAAATGGGGGGGGGGTTGTCCATTAGCAAATGGGCAGATTTCAGTCTTGAAGGAGGATTTAATTCCCCGACTTTCCTTCTTGAGACTGGGTATTTTTCAGTGGACTTGAGTTCTAATCCAGAAGTTGGAACCATGGAGAGATCACCTTTGTATATAGGATTATACAGGTATGCATATATGGAACCAAACATGGGTGATGTGTAGGAATAATGGAGCCCCCTCCCCTCCCCTCTTCCACGAGCTTACACCAACTATTGTTGTTGTTAATTGCAAAGTCGTGTCCGACTCATCGCGACCCCATGGACAACGTTCCTCCAGGTCTTCCTGTCCTCTATCATCTTCTGGAGTCCATTTAAGCTCACGCCTGCTGCTTCAATGACTCCATCCAGCCACCTCATTCTCTGTCGTCCCATTCTTCTATTGCCTCAATCTTTCCCAGCATTAGGCCCTTCTCCAGTGAGTCCTTCCTTCTCATTAGTGGCCAAAGTATTTGAGTTTCAACTTTAGGATCTGGCCTTCTAAAGAGCAGTCGGGGTTGATCTCTTCTAGGACTGACTGGTTTGAACGCCTTGCAGTCCAAGGGACTCGCAGGAGTCTTCTCCAGCACCATAGTTCAAAGGCCTCAATTCTTTTGCGCTCAGCCTTTCTTATGGTCCAACTTTCACAGCCCTACATTGCAACTGGGAAAACCATGGCCTGGACTATACGCACTGTTGTTGGCAGGGTGATGTCTCTGCTTTTTAGTATGCTGTCTAGATTTGCCATAGCTTTCCTCCCCAAGAGCAAGCGTCTTTTAATTTCTTGGCTGCAGTCCCCCATCTGAGGTGATCTTGGAGCCCAGAAAAATAAAATCTGTCACTACCTCCATTTCTTCCCCATCTATTTGCCAGGAATTGAGAGGGCCAGATGCCATGATTTTGGTTTTCTTAATGTTGAGTTTCAAGCCAACTTTTGCACTCTCCTTCTTCACCCAACTATGGTCAGATGTAAATCTTGGGTGATGCCCTAAAAGGCTGGAGCTACCACTTTCGATCAGTTTCAATCTTGCACACCTGATCAGTAACAACAACCACCTCTTTTCTGATAATATTCACAAGGCAGCGGTTATTTGTTCTCCTCCTCCACTGATCTCCAGACAGAGCCCAGTCAACAAGGAGATGAGTTGGGCTCTTTGGCAAGGCAAGCTTGGGTGACCTCTTCCAGGCCCTACCACTCTCAGCTGGCTTTGTAATCCAATGTACCCAGAATTAATGGGACGGCTATGGGAGTCTGTGGCTCTCCAAAGGTGGAACTGCAATCCTAGGTCAGCCCTGAGGATGATGGGAATTGAAGTCCAGGTGTCCTTGACCCCCAAAATGAGCAGCATCCCTCCAGCCACCCTCCAGCTTTTCTCGATTTCCTCCTTGGTGGCACTTTTGACAGACCCACAGGTGCCTGTCACTTTTGGGGTGGGTCTGGTTTTCATCCTCACTTCCAAGATGAAGAAAACACCAGGATGATAGAGTTGTCACTCAACTTTCTGACACCCCTTAGATCAGGAGTATCCAGCTTGACAACTTTAAAGGCCTGTGGACTTCAACTCCCAGAACTGAGATCAGTTTCTGGCAGTGGAGCAGAAACTTGGCTGATGCTTGAGGCGGTCCCTGGAGAGCCTGGTTTGGGATCCAGCGTCCCGGTGAGGTTGGGGAAGGGCTGCAGAGGAGAACTCCGCAGGATCTGGAGGAGGCCTCAAGCTCCTGAAGAGGGCGGAAGAGGATGCGTGCGGCTCTTCCCACGAAAAATGGGGCTAGGGCTAGGCTATTCCGCTGGGATCTTTGGGGGCTGCTTAAGCTGCTTGCAAGGGGTGGTACACCTGTTATAGCGAGTGAGGAGAACCCAGCCAATTGTGATTGATTCATTTTGTTTCACTAGCGTTTTTTCCACCACTCGTTCGTTCTTCGGGTTAGAATTGAGTCATCATAAGGGAGGGAGGGAGGGAGGGAGGGAAGGAAGGAAGGAAGGAAGGAAGGAAGGAAGGAAGGAAGGAAGGAAGGAAGGAAGGAAGGAGGGAGGGAAGGACCAAATTATGGGGAAGAGATGAAGGAAGGGAGGGAAGGAGGGAGGGAGGGAGGAAGGGAGGAAGGGAGGAAGGAAGGAAGGAAGGAAGGAAGGAAGGAAGGAAGGACCAAATTATGGGGAAGAGATGAAGGGAGGGAGGGAGGGAGGAAGGAAAGAAGGAAGGAAGGAAGGAAGGAAGGAAGGAAGGAAAGAAGGAAGGAAGGAAGGAAGGAAGGAAGGAAGGAAGGAAGGAAGGAAGGAAGGACCAAATTATGGGGAAGATATGAAGGAAGGGAGGGAGGGAGGAAGGAAGGAAAGAAGGAAGATGAGAGCAAGAGAGAGGAAGAAAGGCAGAAAAAGTTCCAAGTATCCTGTGCCTCTAGCTGCTGAATACCGACAATATTGCCCCGTTATCCCCTGATGGAGACGCATAAATTTGGATTCCGTTCAGACAGAAACCAACTCCATTCCCACGAGGGTTTCTTCGAGGGAAGGAGGGAAAGAGGGAGGGATAAAGGAAGGAGGGGAGCTTAATCCCCCACCCACCCAGCCCCGGCGGCAAGCAAATGAGAGCCCACCCGCGTGAGAGCGAGCTTAGCTCTCTGCCCCTCACCTTTTTTTTTTCTTCCTCCACCCGCCCTTAAGCTTGAGATATTCCGGGCAAAAGATTCGGGATTTTCTCCTGACGTCACGCGGCTCCCCAGCTCCGGCTTGTCCAGCCGACGGTTGGGCAGGCGCCCGCTTGACGCTTTATCCCGCTGCGCCGGGCCAACGGACGGGCTCCCCCCTCCCCAATTTCTTGCCAGCAAACTCCTGCCCCCCCCACCCTCCCCAAACTCTTTGCCCGTGCGCTCTCTCTCTCTCTCTCTCTCTCTCTCTCTCTCTCTCTCTCTCCCTCCCTCCCTCCCTCCCTCCCTCTCTCTCTCTCTCTCTCCCTCCCTCCCTCTCTCTCTCTCTCTCTTTCTCTCTCTCTCTCCATCCCCCCCCTCTCTCTCTCTCTCTTTCTCTCTCTCTCTCCATCCCCCCCCCTCTCTCCCTCCCCCTTCCATTATTTCTGCATCTCAGCGATGCTTTCCGGGGAGACTCGATCAGGATGAGGAGGGCGAGGAGACGGGCGGGCGGGCGGGCGGGGGGGCTCGGGGACCGGCTGGAAACCTCCTCCTGGCAGACGCCCGGCGCTCGCCCTCAGTTGCCACCGACGCGCGGGCGGGGGAGGGGGGAAGCAGCAACAATCCGGAGTAGCGAAGGGTAGCGAAGGAGCGTAAAGCTCCCCTCCCGCCCTCTCCGCCTCCCCCCCCCAATTAAGAGGCTCAGCGGATGGAACGAAGGGGGTGGTAGTTGAAAAGGTGGGGCAGGAGGAGAGACCCGAGATAGAGGATTTGGGAAGGGGAAGAAAGGAGAAAACCGGGGAGGGGGGGCAACCTTCCTCCTCCTCCTCCTCCCCCTGCCCCCCTCCGTCTCATTCGGGGTCCAAACGCGAGGATTTGGTCACCCGCGCGCGCACACGCGCCTCCACCTCGGCCAGCCGCCGCCGCGATGTCTTTCCCCCAGTTTGGCTATTCCTACAGCGCTTCTTCACAGGTGAGTCCAGCACTTCGGCAGGGAGGGAAGGAGGGAGGGAGGGAGGGGGGGGGGAACCGGACCTCCTTGGGCTAGAAGTTCAAGAGCCCACGGTCAGCTTTTACCTTTTTGAGGGGGAAGGTTTTCTTAAAAAAAAAAGAAAAAGGCCCACAATTGGCTTTTCTTGGTTTGCTACTCCCAGCAGCTGGAAAGAAGAGGCGCCCGTGTTCTGACCGCTCCCCCATAACTCTCTTCCTTCCTTCCTTCCTTCCTTCCTTCCTTCCTTCCTTCCTTCCTTCCTTCCTTCCTTCCTCCCTCCCTCCCTCCCTTCCTTCCTTCCTTCCTTTCCTATTCACCCATCCACCAATCTATCCATCCTATCTCTCCTTCCTTCCTTCCTTCCTTCCTTCCTTCCTTCCTTCCTTCCTTCCTTCCTTCCTTCCTTCCTTCCTTCCTTCCTTTTCACCCATCCACCAATCTATCCATCCTATCTCTCCTTCCTTCCTTCCTTCCTTCCTTCCTTCCTTCCTTCCTTCCTTCCTATCCACCCATCCACCAATCTATCCATCCTATCTCTCCTTCCTTTCCTTTCCTTTCCTTTCCTTTCCTTTCCTTTCCTTTCCTTTCCTTCCTTCCTTCCTTCCTTCCTTCCTTCCTTCCTTCCTATCTATTCACCCACCCACCAATCTATCCATCCTATCTCTCCTTCCTTCCTTCCTTCCTTCCTTCCTTCCTTCCTTCCTTCCTTCCTTCCTTCCTTCCTTCCTTCCTTCCATCCATCCATCCATCCATCCATCCACCCATCCATCTCGGGACTATGGATCAGAGCCCCTGCGCTTCGCTGCTTCTCCCTCTTTCCTCACCTCGGTCATTCCCTGTACCTATGGAAAGGGAAGCCGAACTGCCCCATTTGGGGAAGGGGGCTCAGGAAAGCATGGGCCCCTCTAAACCCGGTTATTGGCCGGAGAGCGAAAACAGATAAGGAACGATCACTTTCTTCTTTTTTTTTTTTTTCCCTTTTCCTCTTCCTCTCCTTCATGGATTGGGAAGATGGAAAGTGAAAGTTTGACCAATAAATCCAGGACCTCGGAGGGCGGTTTGTCGAAAGGATGAACTTAGAAATTGGGTTGACTTCGGCGAAAAGATTCGCGCAGTTTGTGACTTTAGGAACGGGCTCGCTCGGGAGTCACTCCCGATTTGAAACCGGAGTCCTTCGGGGGTCAGCGGAGTCTCTGATTAACAGGACATTCCGACTCCGGGGGGGGGGGTGGACTTCATTCCGAGGTAGCTGGCCGGAATCCGGGAGCCTTGTGGATTTCTTATGAGAGATTCCTCCCAAAATATGAAAACGCAAACAGGCAAACATCGCCAAACGTCTTTAACCGCCCCCATCCCTATTTCTCCGCCCCCCCCCGGTTATTTGCACAGCTGAGTCTACATCAATTTTTCCTCCTTTTCTTCCTTTTTCTTTTTAAATCTTCTTGGTTAATTCAGAAATCGAAGTTTTTAAGAAGTGACTAGAGATGGTCACTTGTCTGAAATGTTATCGGTTCTCCTGCTCCAGCAGAGGCTGGTCTAGAAGACCAAGGTCCCTTCCAGCTCTGTTCTGTTCTATTTTATTTTATTCTATTCTATTATTATTCTATTCTATTCTAATGCTGGTCCCCCCCTTCCCCTCCCCCCGCTCTTCTTTCTATTCCCTTTCTACATCCGAGGCATCCTTTTATATGAAGCAGCCTTCCTCTCTCTACCCAGCCTACTCTGGCTGATCCCAGAAGTTCCTCCACTGAGTAAACCTGCCTATTCCCCCTTCCCCGAGCTGGACATGATAATTTGCGGGGTGGGTGGGTGGGTGGGTGGGGGCGGCGTCTTTGAAGTTTCCCCCTTTGGCTGGCAAGGTGGCAAGTCCGCCCGCGCTCGCGCAGTGCTGAGTAAATCAGGGGAGCAGGAATTCTTAGAATGAGGAGTTGCGTGGTTGACTTCGGAGTGACCCGGGTTTTTTTTTCTCCCAGCTCCCTTTGCTATTTTTGTTCTCTCCCCCTTCCTTCCTCCCCCCCCTTTCACAGGCTCTCTGGGCCAATTGGATCTCTCCGTGTTGATTCGGAAGAACGCTTCACTTGCGTTTTGTGTGTGTGTGTGTGGGGGGGAGGATGATATCAGGGGCTCCCAGAATCAAAAAATTTGTAATTAATCCCAAACTTACTTTTCCTTCCTTCCTTCCTTCCTCCCTCCCTCCCTCCCTCCCTCCCTCCCTTCATGTCTTCCCCATAATTTGGTCCTTCCTTCCTTCCTTCCTTCCTTCCTTCCTTCCTTCCTTCCTTCCTTCCTTCCTTCCTTCCTTCCTTCCTTCCTTCCTTCCTTCCTTCCCCCCTCTCTCCCTCCTATCTTTTTCTTTTTCCTTTCTTTTTCTTTCTTTCTCTTTCTCCTCCCTCCCCCCCCCTCTCTCTCTTATGCAGATTTTCGTCTCGGCCAGCTCCAGCGCCACTTGCTGTACCTCGGCTTCCCGAACTGCCTCCGACGTTTCCTCGGGGTCTTCCCAGCCGGCGACCCTCGGCTGCCCCTCTTACGAGAATCGGCTGCTGGCCGGATCCAGAACGGAGCTCAACGCGGCCTTGGGGATCTACGGCTCGCCCTACACGGCCGCCGGGGCCAACCCGGGTTACGCCAACTACCTGCCCTACAACGCCGACCCCTCCAGTTTCTACACCGCGTTGGTGAGTGGCCTTTCCGTTGCCGATGAGTCGCTAGAAGAACAAGGACAGAAAGACGCTAGTCCCTGTTGACCGGGCAGGTGTCTTAGAAATCAGAAACGTTCAGTTCCCACCAGAAGCCAAATGGGTGTTTGCTTAAAAACAAGCCTGTTTCAGTTCCACTGTGTTGATGCCTCGGAGCAGTGGGGGCGAACCTATGGCATGCGTGCCAGAGGTGGCACTCAGAGCCCTCTCTGTGGGCACACAGGCCATGCCCTGGAGATGGCAACCATCCCTCTTCAACCAGCCGACCGCTAACTCGCTGAGGTCTCACATGGCTGGATGCATCCCAGCACCCATGCGCTCGCTGGCCTCTGTGTGCAGGGGCCGATGGTGTCAGGCAGCAGCCACCCCGGCCTCACCTTGCCCTGTGACAATGGCACCGCCGCCCTGCCTCGCCTTGCCTCGCCTCACCCTGCAGGACGAGCCTCCTGCCCACCGCCCCACCTGGCAGAGACCCCCTGGCCCCCCACAGGTGTCCCTCCCCACGAACAACATTGAGGGGATCACGCCCACTTTGGCCACTCCCACCCAATCTGCCATGACCCCAGCCACGCCCATCCAGTGAGCCACGCCCACCTGGCACCCGGCGATAAATAAGTGGGTTTTGGGTTGCAGTTTGGGCACTCGGCCCCTAAAAGGTTTGCCATCACTGCCTCAGAGGATTCAGGGCTGCAGGCCTCCCCGAGCGAGTCTTGCTCAGAAGCCAGACGTCATTTGTGGGGGAAATCACACGTATTAAGAGAATAGCTTCGCGGAAATCTGGAAGGACTTCCCGCCGAGTCGAGGCTGCCTTTTTGCAACCCTTAATTTGGAAGTGACTTTCACTTCTCCCAAGCCCGTTTGGTACCAGGACCCCACGTGGAGTTGATTGGAGGGGAGGAGGAAGGGGGAGGGACCCCCCCAAGAACCCCTGGAGAACCTTCTGGCAAATAGACAGAGATCAGATCCATTTACCCAGGGGGTGTTTTCAGTTTTATCCGCATTTATCTTCAGGGAGATCTAGTGAACCCTGCAGTCAGGGAGAAGAAACAAGACAAGCAAGAATGGAAAATGATATTACAGGTATCTAGGGAAGTTAGGGCGACCTATCAGTTTTATTAATAACTTTGGATTGTAAGTGACTTGGAGGCAGGGCCTCTCCTCCTCCTCCTCCTCCTCCTTTCCTCTTCCTTCTCCTCCTTCCTCTTCCTTCTTTTCCTCTTCCTTATCTTCCTCCTCCTCCTCCTTTTCCTCTTCCTTCTCCTTTCCTCTTCCTTCTCCTTCCTCTTCCTTCTTTTCCTCTTCCTTATCTTCCTCCTCCTTCTACTCCTCCTCTTCCTCCTCCTCCTCCTCTTCCTTATCTTCCTCCTCCTTCTACTCTTCCTTTCCTCTTCCTCCTCCTTCTCCTCTTCCTTCTTTTCCTCTTCCTTATCTTCCTCCTCCTTCCACTCCTCCTCTTCCTTTCCTCTTCCTCCTCCTTCTTCTCTTCCTTCTTTTCCTCTTCCTTATCTTCCTCCTCCTTCTACTCCTCCTCTTCCTTTCCTTTTCCTCCTCCTTCTTCTCTTCCTTCTTTTCCTCTTCCTTATCTTCCTCCTCCTTCTACTCCTCCTCTTCCTCCTCCTTCTTCTCTTCCTTCTTTTCCTCTTCCTTATCTTCCTCCTCCTTCTACTCCTCCTCTTCCTCCTCCTTCTCCTCTTCCTTCTTTTCCTCTTTCTTATCTTCCTCCTCTTTCTACTCCTCTTCCTCCTCTTCCTCTTCCTCCTCCTTCTCCTCTTCCTTCGTTTCCTCTTTCTTATCTTCCTCCTCCTTCTACTCCTCCTCTTCCTCTTCCTTCTCCTCCTCCTCCTCTTCCTCCTCCTCCGTCTACCAATGTCTTTTTAAAATCAGCTCCAGAGAGTTCAAATAAAAATTACAAAAAGAGGAGAAGACTATTCTGTCTTGCAAAGGAACAGAGAGAGGTGGGGAGAAGGAGGAAAAGGAAGAGAAAGCAGAACGCCTCGCTCTGCCCTGAGTCACCTGCCTACCAGAAATGCCCAATTCTAAGCAAGCTTTCAAGGCCCATTAAACTCAATAGGATGCCACACCTTCATAGTAAGCGATTAGACATGGCAGACCCAGATCCTGGTGTATAAAGGGAAGTCTTCTTTCCTTTTTGATTTGTCCTTGTTTAGTACTTAACAGAATCACAGAAGGGACATTGGAGGTCTTCTAGTCCAATCCCTGCTCAAACATGATTTGTGTGATGTTAAACCATGATTCACTCCACCACGCCCTTCGGTCGTGGTTTGCTGAATATTTGTTGAATAAGTTTTATAGATCTGCAGGACTCCAAATAATTGATAATCCCTGATTGTTGCCTCCACGCTAGGCACTGAGGCAGAAACGAAACAACCCACAAAATAGTTCAGTGCAATGTATGTACCTGCTTTCTACATTGGAACTTGGGGGATGGGGGTACGAAAGAGGTAGATGCACATGCATAGCCTTTTACCTGGTTTCCCTTCCCTTCTAGAATTCTCAGTATGACTTGAAGGACAGCTCACCGGCTTTACATGCAGGCATTGCTCAACCAACGGCAGCAGCCTACTATTCTTACGACCATTCTTTTGGACAGTATGACAGGTAAGAGATTCTGCCCTTAGATCTGGCACAGTAGCTCTGTTCCGGACCCAGTTGACAAGTCTACGTGTGGGGTCCTTGGTGCTCTCCCAGCTTGGTTGCTTTCTTGCAGACGTGTCATTACCCAACTAGGTAACATCATCAGTGCTAGAAGAAAGGGAGGTTTGTGGAGAAGAGGAGGAGGAGAACTGTGGGGTCCTTGCTTCTCTCTGAACTTGGTTGCTCTCTTGCAGGCATGTCATTACCCAACTAGGTAACATCATCAGTGCTAGACGAGAGGGAGGTTTGTGGAGAGGAGGAGGAGGAAAAGAAGTGTGGGGTCCTTGGTGCTCTCTGAACTTAGTTTCTTGCAGATGTTTCATTATCCAACGTCATCAGTGGTAGAGTTTGCTCTCTATTTTACACTAGTGGCTTGCCCTGTCAATGTTGTTGGGCTTGTTCTTGATAAGTCCTTGATTAGGCTGTGTGGCCACTAGTACATAAACAGAGAGCAAACCCCTCTCTTTTGTAGCGTGAGGAGTTGTGTTGAGACAACTTCCTCCTTTCTTTGGATAGTCTGTGAAGCTTTGTGTTTTTGGCCTTGGAAGAAGTCATCCCAGCTCATTTCTATCTGCCTGTTAGGTATGGAACAGTGGACTTTAGCAATTCATCCAGACGTAAGAATGCAACCCGGGAAACCACCAGCACCCTCAAGGCATGGTTATATGAACACCGAAAAAATCCTTACCCGACCAAGGGCGAGAAGATCATGCTGGCCATCATCACCAAAATGACCCTCACTCAGGTCTCCACCTGGTTCGCTAACGCCCGCCGGCGACTCAAGAAGGAGAACAAGATGACCTGGTCTCCTAAAAATAAAATGGGAGATGAGCAGAGGGAGGAACAGGGAAAGAACAGGAAAGACTGTAGCAGCGACAATGAAGACAAAGGTACATGTGGAACCCTAGTATCCTTTTTTTCCCTCCCTAGAAATGGGAGATAAATTTGCATAACAGAATATCAAAGATGTTCCATCCTAAAGTCCTTTCAGTACAGCAGTTGATGCTCCACACTAGCCAAGGAGATGACTTCATAAGTTCTAGACGTCTGGCTGAAATCAACCATTTCCCCAAAATTTTGAAGTTGGGATCTTCCCCACCTTCCAATGTCCTTATTCTAATTCCCAGTTAAACCTCTTGGAATACCCTAGATTGTGTGTACTTCGGCTCCCATCAGGCCTTGTCAGAACAGCCCCTTCAGGATGATGGTACTTGCTATCCAACATCTGGAAGGCAAATGTTCCCAGCCCTGACTTTGAACTCCTGTCCTCTTGGTGGGATGATGTTATTAGGTTATTTTGTGGTAGTCCCCGAGAAGCCAAATTACCGACATCTCTATACGTAAAACCAACTTGACTTGCTCTTAATTAACTCCTTAAGGTGACTGTTTTCCGTTCTTTATTCCTTTTTGTTTCAAACCATAGACCCCAAAATCTGCAAAGAAGAAAAGGAGTTGCAACTGAGCGATCTGGAGGACTTAGACGAGGAGGAACCAGGCTTGAAGGTTGAAGATGAGCTGAAGGACGGTCTCCTAATTGGCAGAGCATTGACCGAGTCTGAAAAGAACAGCTGTACTGGGAGCTCAGCTAGTCATTTTCATGCTTTTTCATGTGCCAAGCAACGTTCCCCCATTACAGGGCACTTTCTTGGCCACAAGGAGAATAACACAACAGGAAGTCTTGCAACTCAAGGCCAACTCTACGAAACTCCAGAGAAGCCACGCATCTGGTCCCTCGCTCATACGGCAGGAGCCAACATGATTATGGGGTCCGCCAGCCACCCTGCTCCAAGGACAGAGAGCCCTGATTGTTTGGTGCTCAGGGGAAGGTGCTCTGGGACTGACGGACACTGCCTTGAAGCGAGGCCACTGGGCAACCTTGCCAGAACACAACCCATTCATGACAAGGCCTTGGAAGAGCTGCCACCACCAGCTAAAATCTTTAAGAGTTCAACCTTCAACCTACAGTCCATTGCACTAAACTATGCATCCTACCCCATGCTAGGGGAGACATGTCAGTATGCAACAGGAACAGAAGGTAGTTACCTTGGGAGCCTTTTCATCTTGTTTTATTTTCAGATGGTCCTTAGTTTGGCAAACGAAAGAAGTTCATGTAATGCCCCGAAGTCCAACACAGACGTTTAAACTCAGGAGGGACCAATGAACACTTAGCTATTTTCTGAAGTAATTATGGGTCTAACATCCTTGTCTTAATTTCGGCAGCATGAAGGAAATAGGGCACTCTGCTTATTTTGAAAGGGGCTGAAGAATTTAAGCTTTGTAGGTCAACTTTGGAATTGCATAGAGGAATATCATGGGTGGGAAGAAACCTCCAGCTTAGGGTCTAATCCAGAAATGTGTGATCTTTACCTACAACTCCAGTGAAATTGGCTAATGTACATGTGAAATGTGATGGCTTGCACCAAATTCAATTTAACTTTTCTTGACTGATGTGGGGAGAACAACCTTCAGCTTATAATTAGCAAATGGATACTTCACACCTTAAATAGGGCAAGCAACCAATTTCCCTTTTTTATTTTATTTTTAAAAATTAACTACTTAATAATAATAATAATAATAATAATAATAATAATAATAATAGTAATAATAATAGTAAAGTTGGAAGGGACCTTGGAGGTCATCAAGTACAACCCCCTGCTCAGGCAGGAAACCCTATACCATTTTGGACAAATGGCTGTCCAGTCTCTTCTTAAAAACTTCCAGTGTTGGAGCATTCACCACTTCTTGCTGCTGTTGTTATTGTTTATCCCGAAGGATTGAGTGGGAAATTGCAATTTGGCCTTTCTATGGTTTGCCCTCACAGTAGAATATGGCCACTGTGAGAAATAGTAGGCTTTGGTTACCTTTTTCTCTTCTAAGCATTTCTACATAAAACACCCCAACTGCAGTGTGAATTCTATGATCAACCCTTCTGAAGCATAACACAATTTTTGAAGCAAGTGAGTAGAGCCATTTGGGAACAATGTCTTGATATAGTCTCCTTACATCAAAGGTGTCCAGCCTTGAGAACTTTAAAACTTCTGGACTTCAACTCCCAGAATTCCCAGCCAGCCATGCTCACTGAGGAATTCTGAGAGCTGCAGATCTTAAAGATGCCAGAGTTGGACACCTCTGTCTTAAATTAAGGAGGTCATCAGTCATCATTAAACCAATTCACAGTAGCAATAAACTAATATTATTCTATCTTGCTCAGAAAAGAAGCAAAAAGTGCTAAATACATCTTCAGAAATCTTTTGTATATTTATCTAAAAAGAAATGCAACAGAAAACAAATAAGTATTTAGGGCTTTAAAAGAAACCTTGGAGTAATGGGGTATAACATATTGGAATTAACTCAAAACTGTACTGATATATCTGTTGTTGTTATTGTCATTCTTCCATTGAGTTGTTCCTACCACGACACTATTTTTTGCAATATGTTAAAAAAAAGAGCACTGTTTATCTTATTTTTAGATTAGGTTAGATAGCCTTTGTTGTCATTTTTTCCTGTAGGCACAACAGCACACATTAAAAATGAAATTGAGTTGCTTGCTCTCAAAATGTACACATACATAACACACATTTAAAACATACTATATACAAGGTATGTATAGACCTACACCCTTACATATAAGTAACATATAACTATTTTTCACATCCCATCCTGAATCACCTCGCGGTGGGTGATATACAGATGGGATCTTCTCTAGGAAACTGTTTAGAGATGTAGCAGGCAGTATCCAAAAGCAAGTTCACAGAAATAATTATTTCTGTACGCTTTCATTATAGCTGGTTTTAATGGTAGAATGCAACCAGGGAAACGTTCACTCAGATGAAGCGGGATGAGTTGGTTCCAAAGATCTCATGAATGCACTCTTAGAAAAATGGATAGAAACTGACCAAACTTCTTTGCCTCCTCTCAAAGCATCTCTGGGCCTGGAGTCATTGGAACATTGTAGGAGATACTATAGGAAGAAGCCGGAATCCATGACAATTACCAGTCCTTTTGTATGAATAAATACTTATGTGAATTCAAGGTTCTTCAGCTCAAGGATGAGCTCTGTAAACCAAAGCATCTTTGCATGTCTGAGTGTAGCCTAGGATTTTTTTGGTGAGCCAGTTCCATCCAAAGCTGAGAGAAGTTTCCGTTTCTCTGTTATGACAGGATTTAGGAGGAGCATCCGGACTGCTCCAAGTTCTCTGGACCTGAGTGATGTTTGTCTCAGTCAACATAAAGAGAAACTGAGAACAGCTTTCCGGCCGGTGCTGAAGAGGTGAAAAAAGTGAGTCGGAAGGCTGTTGTGTTGTACGGAGAATATCCTTGAACACAGGCTGTGATCCGTTCCTAACATCCTTGATCCCAAGCCGTGTTATCTGAAACATTTGGACTCTGAAGGATGAGGTCTTCATCCAATTTTGGAGCCTCCAGCATCTCATAGGCTGTGGAGCCGTTTTGTTTTACTATTTCAATAAAGGGAATTATCTTTCCAATTCGTTCCATGCTTTCTCTCCCTTTTTATTTTGGCCAGAAAAATGCTATGAGTGCATTCATTCTCATCCTAAAATTAAGGGTTTGGAGGAGATTTCATTAAATCATGAAAAATAAGAAAGAGAAACAAAGTCATCACCACCAAGAAAAGGATACAGGAATCAAAAACAATGTGATTCAGTCTGTTATTTCTTTCAGCCAAGTGTTTTCTTTAAAAGAACATGCAAGGGTCTAAAAGCAGAACATTTATAATAGTCTAATCTAGTACCCAGGCAAAGTCCACATATTTTTTTGATCTAGTCTATCCATTTGTAGTGACTTTGATTAATTCACAAAAGACCAATGAAGTAACTAAAATTTAACAGGAGATATTTCAGATAACAGAACACTCCACATTGTCCCATTGTATTTTTAACATGACAACGGAAAAAACAAAGCGAAGCAAAATTCTAGCACTTCAGCCGATTGGGATTGTCTGTAATTGTCATGCAAAAATTAATGCAGTGGAAGCCATACCAATAGCAACGTGGTTGAAGACCACGTTGTTCAGAATCCAAATTCAACTCTATCTGCTTTCATATCAATATATTTAAAAAGGCCACCTGCTCTCTACCAGTAGATAAGTCCTTTACTAGTTCCTTTACTAAATGATCAAGATGCGAATAGAGTACTTTATCAGAAATACTTTATCAGACTTTTACTTTGGCTAATGAGATCCCTTTTCTGTCTTTCAGGTTCTTGAAAACCACTATGTTACTTGAACTTCTCAAGAAAGTATGGAAACATCAGGCTTCCAGGGAAGACAGCCGTTATCTCTTTGTCTGTCTCATTTTTTTCTCAACACTCTTCAGAGTATGAATGACTGTTACAGCTTTTCTTGTCAGAGGAAGGGAAAAGATAACACAACTTTTACCATCACAAGGCCTACCAGAAAACATACATAGGAACTGGTTTTTCTATCTTATATGAGCATCTCTCATGCACTACGTTTGTCATCAAACTACGTTAATTGAACTATGACTCTCCAGTAAAATTCTGCCAATATATTTTGGATTTTTTGAGAGATCTTGGCGTCTATTGTAGATCTGTGTTATTCTCTGCATAATGGAAACTAACAATGTGGTTATTGAACCAATCTCTTTCTTTCTTTTTTCTTTTTCTTTTCATATCCCAAATATGTATGGGATGTGTGGGGGTTAACATCTTTCCAACAGGTTTTCAGATTTTTCTTTTTTTGAATATTTGTTTTCCCCCATTTTTAAATTAAGTGTGTTTGTGTGTTCTGTTTCTTCAAAAGAGTCCTTTCCTAGTTCAACCTGCACATTTGTTTATTATTGCCTTGTACAAAGATACCATGGAAAGTATTTTTAAAACTCTCTAATTAAAAATCCAACAACTGAATGCTGTTCAAGAAAAATGTGAAATGTAAGAGGCAGGAAGTACGTAGGTGAGAAAAAGAGAGGGTGGGGAGGGAGGAAGGGAGAGAAATAGCACTCAGTGAGTTGCATTACTATCAGTACTGATTGAATTCTCTCAGTTTTGCTGCTTATATAATATTTTGAAATCCTGGTTTGGACAATTTCCTTACTGATGTGTTTTTCCCACTATCTGTCCACATGGTTCTTTCAGATTTATTGTACACTCACAGTTATTGTGTCAGGTAAATTCAGCTTGGGGAGAGGTGTATCTTGAACCTGCATCAGAATACAGGGGCTCACCATTGTGATGTGGTTCACACATTACTCTAAGATAAGTCCCTCTGTTTGCCCCTTTGCCTGTCCATCTGTCAATCCATCTGTCCATTCTTCTTTTTTCCACCCTAGCCATGACAGAGGCTTCCAGGATTTATCCAAGGATTAGAGCATCCCTGGTGAGACCTGTCTTAGCCATGAATCACAAATCTGGGTCCCACTTAATTGATTCTATAGTTTGGTACCCGTTTTCGAGTTTTACATTCCTCTAAATCTGATAATTTTGAGGCCAGAGTTAAACAAGGGCATGAGCCTGGCTCGGATACCATGGACAGCTCCAAAGTCATCAACCTGCTCTGATAAAGGTCTAGAAAAGGTCTAAAGCAGTGGTTCTCAACCTGTGGGTCGGGACCCCATTTGGGGTCGAACGACCATTTCACGGGGGTCGCCAAACAACGCAGTCCGCCATTTTTTCCCCTTTTCTTTAGCTGTGCTACTCCCTTTTATTCTATTGGCTTTTGAAAGCCAATAGAATAGACTCTCTTGAATAGAATCTAATTCTATTGGCTTTCAAAAGCCAACAGGAATTGTCCAGGCTGTCTCTGCCCTGCTGAGCCTGCCAAAAGTCCCATTCTGCAAACGGTGCTGCACCAGTTGAGTAGTCCTCAACTTACGACCAGTTGAATAGTCCTCGACTTACGACCGATTGGGAGTCGCGGCATTAAAAAGGTTGAGAACCACTGGTCTAAAGAGAAACATTGGTGAGCAAAGTTGCTCTCAAGTAGATTGGGAATATTCAGTGGCATGGCAATCTCACGACCCTTATCCTTTCTGGACTGGATTTCTTATTCAACCAATCTCAGTGCTTTCTTTATGAATAACTCATCCTAATTGGCGTGAAAGTTTGTCTGTGAAAATCTGCCTGGCTTGTCAATAGGGGCAACAATATTTTCTTTAAGGCAAGGAAGGGATAAAGTAGGACATTCTTAGTGGGTCATCATCCCAGTTTAGTTAAAAGAGCATTATTGCCCCTGACAAAGTTGAGGCAGAAAGGAGTACATAACTCGACATTCTTTCTCCTTAATTAAAAGTGTCATCAAACACTCTCTGGGCAGACAAAGAAACAGAGCTGAAGCCCAGAGAAGAATGAAGCCTTTGTTCCTTGACTCATTGGAAGCCCATAATTTAATCACTGTGCTAATTAAGAGGTCATCTGCAGATCAACCCAAGACTAGCTTTCCCCCAAGTTCATCGGGGTCAACATTTTACAGTGTGTCATTTGTGATCAATATTATCCAATGTCTTCTGCTTTTATAAATCAGTGGGATGGATCTTGGTTATTGAGTAGAGACTGATACATGGATCAAGAAAGGAGCAGAAGATGAAAGAGTGAAGCGTAGAATAAAGACCAGGATTGGAGATAGGTTAAAAGTCTACATCTTCAGGCCAATGGCATCCAAATATTCAGGGAAGATTCTTAGGTGTGTGTAGCTGATGCACATTTGATTTCCACATCCAGGAGAATTTATAGCCCTGCAGACAAACCTTTTCCAATAGAGAGATGTTTGGAGAGAGATGAAAGGGCTGACCAGACACAAGTGCATTATTTGAAATGGGAATTTGCATGATAGGTGGCTATATCTGAAGTCCTAACCTTTCTACCAGAGTCCTCACCATCTATGGAGATTCTCAATCATCCAGGTCCACGGTTGTCCCAAAGGTAGGCAACTTTTAGACTTTCTTTGTTTTTCCTTGCAGATGTTTCGCTTCTCATCCAAGAAGCTTCGAGAACTGAAGAAGCTTCTTGGATGAGAAGCAAAACGTCTTCAAGGAGAAACAAAGAAAGTCTAAATGTTGCCTTTTAAAAAAGCACCTTTGGGACAGAGTCCTCAATCCAATTTTGCCGAAAGGAAACTACACATACCGTATATGCCGGCGTACAAGGCAACCCGGCATATAAGACGACCCCTATCTTTGTCACCGAGCTGCATTCCTAGAACGCCGTCTTATATGCCGGAAACTACCAGTATTTCCGGCGTATAAGACGACTCGGCGCATAAGATGACCCCCGTCTTTGGTGCTGATTTTAGCGCTTGCGGAAGTCGCCTTATATGCCGGAATATACGGTAATTCAGCAAAAATTAGGAGTGATTCCAAAAATACATTTGAGGGTCAGTTAATCCTTACAGCTAACCTCCAGAAAGCATTCAGCAGCTGCCTTTGCCTTTTGTAGCATTCTTTGAACGGTCGTTAAAATAAATGGTTGTAACTTGAGGATGACCTGTAATTGAAATTGGACCCTAACTCCGCAAATAACATCTGTTTTATAGATTATATCAATGGTGGTTGTAATTTTTTTCACACAGTTGTCAGCTGCTTTCAAAGCGCATCCTGGAACAAACGTAGGCCCAGCTACGTTTTAGTGCATTTACCAACGGAATAAAAATTAAAAAAAAAAAAGCAGAAATGTTTACGTGCTGTGGGTTTGCTGAGTGTCACTTGATCCTTGGCAAATGAAAGGGACATTATGGATGATCAATCATAGGTAGCACAGTTTTGATAACGTCTGAAGTTAACTCCGAACACAGCCATGGTGTTGAAAAAGCAGTTTCTTGAGTTGAAAGTGGTACATTTGGAAATCTATGTGACCTAACCCTTCTTTCCCAGAACAATGTAATGTTTAAAGAATGATTGTTCATCCAAGCTCTTCAAACTAAGCACCATTTGATGATCTATGTGTACTGAACGTACGTACACATCCTTTAATCTTAATTTAGATCCAACTCTATCCAACTTCATAAATCGTCATTCAGGTACCTAGGCATGATCTATTCATCTTTTCTGTTATGCATCTCCTTTCTGACATCCTTTTTGGGCGAGGACAGGAGATCAAGGAAGGAACAACCCAAGCCGAGGGCTGACCTGCAGTTTGCAGGCACAGAAATTAAGCTGTAGAAAGATAAACATGATTTCAAGCCAGATTTTGAAGGATTAGTGCTTGTATTAAAGAGTATTAGCCCCCCTTCAGAGGCTTTTGCAAGGCAGACCTCTTGATATCTCCTCCCAGTCTTTCTCAAGAGGTACGTACACCAGGTACATATTGATATTCCATCAAATGGCCCCATCATGTCTTTTATGCCCTGAAATCTAGAAACAAATGTCAGTGGATCCTGCTATTTAAATCCCAAGACTGCCATGATCTAATGTAATGCAAAACACAGTTTGGGCCAATTTTGTCCTAAGGATAAAGAGACGGCACACAAGCAGACTACCTTGGAGAAAAGTGGACTATGGATCAATGGCTTTGATCTTTGGAGGTTTGATGTTTAGAGGAGGAAACTGAAAATCTTTTTCAAGCTGGACCATTACTCATGACCTCAGTTATGGAAGCAACCAGAAATGGCACCTCCTACTTATGGGTGAATATGGGAAACCTATCTACACTTAACTCTCATGCCACACAAATGTTTAGCCATCAGGCCAACCATTTCTAATTGTTGTTCTGGTAGAATTCCAACTCTGTTGATTTTCTGTCAACACTGAAAATACTGTATATTCTTGCTTTGACAATATGCAGAACTGTCCGGTATTTTTAGAGTTAATGCAGAGCAGAAGAGGGTGGAGGGAAAAGCCCAGGAAAGAGAGAGGAAGGAAACCTTTGACCTTCACACTAATTGGATAACATGATATATGACAGCTAATTTAGGGAGGGAACATGCTGATAATTTAATTGCTCAGGGGAAGAGAATTTAGATCTTGGCATACCTTCGTTATGCCTGTGCCGACATTTTGTAATAATAAATGACTTTAGGAAAATCAATGCCTGGAAATTCTTTGAAGTGTTTCATTAGCCGGAACCGTAACATTTTCCTTATGAAAATGTTAAGATTTTTAACATTTAAAATTTTTAAATCTTTTAAGATTTGCTTTGACTTCCCCTTCCCTCTTCTTCTCTTATTATTAAAGGTCAAACAGGCCTTGCTGCAGATTATCCAGCTATCTCCAATTTCCCTGCAATCTGTCATTCCAGCAAGATATGTATCGCAAATCTCTCAAAATATAATCTTTTGGAATCATATTCTGAATACTGTTTTGATTAAAAAAAAAATCAGAGCTAGGACCGATGTGGAACTAATATAAAAAAGACTAGCTGTGTGATGAGCAGACGCCTTCCACGTTTAATAATCAAAATAAACTAATAGGTTCAGCCAGCTTGCTCTTGTTAAAAAAAAGAAAAGAAAACCCTCCATGCATTCATTAAACCCAATGATTAAAATCTGTTGGAAGGTCTTTATTACATAGTAGGTTTTTGAGACGCAAACAGGGAAGAAAACCGGATAGATTTTTCTAGTTTTCCCAAGCTTGTTTTGTCCTATATAGCAGTGATGGCGAACCTTTTAGAGACTGAGTAGCCAAAAACTGGTTCCACCCCCGCTCCACCCCCTGTCCCGCCCCTGCTCCACCCCCACCCCATCCCCCGCCCCATCTGCCCACAGGGCCACTCATTGCCTGCAGGGCCCACGGCAGATCACCTGGGTAGCCCAGCAGCGCCATGGCGGCCATGCCCTCTGCCCATGTAATGAGGTGTGAGGGCAGAGCCTTGTCTACGCTGCCTGGCTGCCATGTCCTTGGCTGCCCTGCTCCGCGTGGGCCATGCTCGGAGGCGACTCTCCTCCAGGGGGGCTTCTGGTGAGGAGAAAGTTGTGGGGGGAGGCGAGGCTGGGGCAACAGCACATGTGCCCACAGAGAGGGCTCTGAGTGCCGCCTCTGGCACCCATGCCATAGGTTCGCCACCACTGCTATATAGGGATTGCTCGCTCCAAAATAATGTGTTAGATGTGGGTTTTGGTTCCTTAGAACAAAATTAAGTTGTACGGCAGAGAAGGGACTTGTATAGAGCTTGACATAACGCTTGGATCCACCTACATTTTTAGATGTCCACCTTAATCATTCTGAGGTCTCTGGTTAGGACTTACAACTGTTCATTTAGTGACCGTTACAATGGCACTGAAAAAAGTGACTTACAACCGTTTTTCACACTTATGACCATTGCTGTATCCCCAGGGTCGCGTGATCAAAATTCAGATGCTTGGCAACGGGTTCATATTTATGACGGTTGCAATATCCAGCCGTCACCTAATCCCGTTCTGAGGCCTTTTGATGAGCAAAGTCAAAGGGGAAGCCAAATTCACTTAACGACCATGTTGCTAACTTAAAACAACAGCAGTGATTTTGCTCAAGAAAGGCTGTAAAATGGGGCGAAATTCACTTAACCAATCTTGAGGATTACCTGTGTTACCTTTCTGCCAGTCTTAGACTGTGAATCTAACTGTAGATTGTTGTACGGGGGGGGGGGAGGGGAGAATGATAACAAATGTTTTAGCAAGTATCATTCGATTCAGAAAATATAAGCAACTAGCAAGCTAGCAATAACTAACGTGAGATGACCAGCCATTGAGAAGTTGTAGAAACGGTCTACTCCAATCTGGTTTTCAGGGTTGTGAGCTGCTGAAACAATCAGGGCATTTCCAGGAAATTAACTTTATAGCTACCCTTGACCCTAAATTTTTTCCCTCCTCTCAACAGTAGAAAGCAAGACCAATATCAGTTTTTTTTTTTTTTAAAAAAAAAACCTTTTACTCTATCAACATAGAAGAAGAAAAATAGCCCGGAAAATTAAATTAGTTGGTTCTGAGTTCTCCCATCCTCCCTTTTAAAGATTTAAGGACATAAAGAGCAGTTCATTAGTGAAGACATAAATTCCATCCTACGTGTTCTGAAATAATTGACTTTTCATCTACAGCTAATCAAGACTTCCTTCCTTCTTAAGTTGCATGCTTAAATATTAGGCTGGAGAGCAATTAGAGCGGCAGTTTGAAGCTTTGCTCTTTGCCATTTTTCACTATTAGCACTGGAAAGTTTTCAAAACTAGCTAGAGATGGATGGTGATTGCAATGGTATAGAGTTAATGGTATATCATTCCATCGCAAGCAGAATTTCTCTGTTCTGAAAAAAAAACAGCAGACTTCATTTTATCTTAATTTTGTTCCTCACAGACAAACTGAGCTTATTCCAGCTCAGGCTAATTCTGAAATCAAAGTTCAGCTTGAATGAACATGTTCTAGAACAGTGGTTCTCAACCTTTTTAATGCTGCGACCCCCAACCGGTCATAAGTCGAGGACTATTCAACCGGTTGTAAGTTGAGGACTACTCAACTGGTGCAGCACCATTTGCAGAATGGGACTTTTGGCGGGCTCAGCAAGGCAGAGACAGCCTGGACAATTTCTATTGGCTTTTGAAAGCCAATAGAAGTAGACTCTATTCAAGAGAGTCTATTCTATTGGCTTTCAAAAGCCAATAGAATAAAAGGGGAGTAGCATTGTTTGGCGACCCCCGTGAAATGGTCGTTCGACCCCAAATGGGGTCCCGACCCACAGGTTGAGAACCACTGTTCTAGAAGAACATAGATTTGTGGTACGTCTCCAAGAGAAAATATTCAAAAGTAGATATCGGGACACCTGTCTCATTTATTTTCTGTAGTCCAACCTTGGCAGTTTGATCTGGTGGATAAGGCACCAGGCTAGAAAAGGGGAGGCTGTGAGTTCAAGTCCCTCCTTAGTCATGAAGGCCAGCTGGGTGATTTTTGGGCCAATCACCAGGAGGCGGTGAGTTCTAGTCCTGCCTTAGGCATGGAAGCTGCTGGGTGACCTTCAGCCAATCTCTCTCTCTCAGCCCAATTTACCTCCCAGGACTGTTGTGGAGAAAATTGGAGGAACAAAGGTATGTTGGATGTTCACTGCCTTGAGTTATTTGTAAAAATAATAAAGGTGGGATACAAATCAATCAATCAATCAATCAATCAATCAGTCAATCTGTCTGTCTGTCTGTCTGTCTGTCTGTCTGTCTGTGAAAGGGAATTACCAGTAGACATTAAAACAATTATTGGAAGTAAGTAAACTTAAGGATATAGACTCTTGAGATTTAGAATCAAATCTTTAATTAAACTTTAAAAATAATAGGTCCTCTTCAAAACCACAGGGTTACCGGAATTAATTCCCCCAGTAAATGGTCCACAGCATTGACCCCCCTCAATCTTCATCCGTGGTCACTTGGCCAAACCTTGAATGAGATAGCCTGGTCTCAAAATTATGCTGGTATTGAAGATGGTGGCTGAGTTTTCATCCCCTTCTGAAAAGTCAGAAATATCTCATTCCAACGAGCAGAAACAAATCAGTCCTGGAGATTTAAAGACGTCACTATATTGTTCCATTTTGTTATTTTTTTAAGATAGGAAAACAGACGTTTTCTCTTAGCTGGAAACAATATCTTCCGGGAAGGGACCTTATCAATCTAGCTACTACATCCGGATGTAGGTCTTCTGTCTTTGGGGAAGCAGGGAGAGGGAAGAACTTCATGATTAGAGGGAAATTCACAGATTTATGGGGTTATCGGAGTACATTGTTTCCCATGAGCAAACATGTGGCTGCTTCCTCCCAAACTGTTTCCACCTGTTGCTTCCTCCACCCATCTTTATTTTTTTTTCCCCCCGAAGCTCAAGAGATGAGAAGAAATGAGAACTTCAGATGGATGCCAACTGGGTTAAATATCCACACACACACACACACACACACACACACACAGAGAGAGAGAGAGAGAGAGAGTTGTTATGCAAATGGGATTCAAATGTAGATGATCTCATTTGCACACTTCATTACACACAGAGAATGCAAAGAGGAATAAAATTGTCTCCGTGGCCTTGCAGGGAAACCTGTCTCGTCTATGTGGAATTTCTGGGACAGCTGAGACGATCTTCTCCACCTCCAAGAAGAGCCTCTAATGAACATTGGTCCCAATTAATTGGTGCATCCAGGAGACAGCCTGGTACTCAAGTAGTCCATGAAAAGTTTGCTTTGTCCAGGGAGACAAAGTTCCCCTAATCAATCCTATTTATTGTACATGTTCCTCTGCCCTGATTGAGACCTTTGCCATTTGACAAAGGGTGGATGTAGTTATTATTTATTTGTAAAATTGATCTGAACACTTTGAACCAAATGGACTTTTAGGCAGCCAAAAGCATGTAAGTATAAAAACAGAAAAAAAAACCTGAAGCTAGATTGTAAGCTAAAAATTATAGAATGAAAAAAAAAAGTGATAACGTGGTCTTCTCACCCTCACAGCTGGTCAGAAGCAAATTCAGGCCCAAATGGACATCGTGACCAGTTTTTCCAAGCTCACAGGGGAGAGAAGACAGTTGTTTATCACTGTGTTGTCGTTGTTGTTTTCCTTTTTTTTTTTTAAAAAAAAAAATTGCTTTGTTTTTGAGGAAATCTGTTTTTGCAGGTGATGAGGATCTCCAGAAGAACATAGGGCAAAGTCAGACCGGCAATCTAACAGAAATGGAAGATAGAATACTCCAATTGTGAACCATCTGAATAAAACAGAAATTATGTTAACCCATTCTGTCCTCCAAAAAAGCAATGAGATGTAATCAAGACAATTAACTACAATGGGTGACAATTGATCCCTTCATATCTTACGATCCAGGCACGATTATGAAATTTCCTTAAGATGGAAAGATTTCCCTATTTTTTTTTTCTTGCAAAAAAAGTTAAATATGGGACAGAGTGTTTAGCTCTTCTTCGAAAGCTGGATTATCACTCTGTGTGTATGATTGTGTATACATACATACATATACATACATATTTTGATCTGATTGCTAAAGATGGGCTTAGCATCAATCTAATTTGATCCTGAGCTTGAAAAAAACAAAACAAAAAACAGAGCTTTGTTGACCCTGACTGGATAAAGTGTCATTTCAGGACTTCAACATCTGCTTATGCATTCTTTCTTTTATATTGATGTTACCTGCTGTTCATCTGAAAACAAATTGCAAGCTGGAACAAGGTGGATAACATCCTGAGGAAATTTAATGATTTATTTAATCTGGATTTCTTCCCCTCTGCCCCTCACCCAATCTACTAAGACGGATCACTGAGGTGGGGGGGGAATACACTGAAGTGAAAAATTGGGCTTTGGTGATGCACAGGAAACATTCTATTTTTTCCCCTGTTTTCTTGTCTGAGAAGGGTCTCCTGTTTCATTTCTCATTAGTTTCTGGTAAGGGCAAGGATATTTATAGCCAAAATGCAACTTATGGGTATAGAAAGAAGTTTTAATGATTACATTGGTGTTAGGTTGATCACTTATGCACTTTTACAGTGCCCAAAAGAATAGATGGAAAGAAAGAAGGAAGGAAGGAAGGAAGGAAGGAAGGAAGGAAGGAAGGAAGGAAGGAGGGAGGAAGGAAGGAAGGAAGGAAGGAAGGAAGGAAGGAAGGAAGGAAGGAAGGAAGGAAGGAAGAAAGGGAAAAAAGGAGATATTAGCTTGTAGAACATTTGTGCTAAGGGTATAGAGAGAAGTTTTAGATATCATTATGCTATTGTTAGGATAATCTGTTATGCACTTTTCCAATGCTCAAAAGAAACACGGAAAGAAGGAAGGAAGGAAGGAAGGAAGGAAGGAAGGAAGGAAGGAAGGAAGGGAAGGAGGGAAGAAGGGAGAGAGGGAGGGAGGGAGGGAGGGAGGAAGGAAGGAAGGAAGGAAGGATAAAAAGAAGAAATCAACTTGTAAACAACTGTGCGCACCAGTGGATGTGCAACAATTCAGATGATCAGTTGGATCAATTTTAGAAATCATATCATCAGAAATATTCTTCAAAAAATAAAGCAAACTTGGAAGAGACTATCTAAAACAGCAATCTAGAGACAATGCCTTTATCCTAACAATGCCAGTAAGAAAATTGTTATTGTTCCAACTGTTGACTGAAAAGTTGCCAAAAGCTGTGCATTGCTTCATAAGAATATAAAATGAGTTTTTTTAAAAGGAAATTTGAAAGCAAAATCGACAGATCCCTCAATTCATAAAAGAATGCAAGTTGTTCAAGTCCTTTGACCTTCGGGTGGAGATTTTTGACTGGTGGAACGCTACAAGGTTACGGTTGAAACCCAATCTAATTCACTAATCCTTGTGTGGTTAAATGAGGATCTTTTTTTTTTCTGACAGTCTCTCAACATTGTTTTCTTTCTAGTCTCATATTCTCTAGACTCTTATACATCTTTTCTATTTATACAATAAAGCAACATTGTGGTTTAAACTCTTGATTTATAACTTGGCTAGTTTGAGCTCTTTGTTAGTCAGTAGAAGACATCAGGATATTGGCTTCTGACGGTTTATTACCCTTTTGCGTTTTTATCCGGTTGCTGTGGTCTTAAAACTTTGGATTTTATTACACATTGCATATATTAATGCTAAAATAATTATAAGAACTTGGCCTCCTTTCCTGGAACTTGCTTAGAGATGCCTTCAAAATGTAAATAACTAAAACCAGAAATATTTTTATTCAATTGCTTACTCTTATGCTATGACTGTAATACAGATTTCATTTGATTCTTATTGCCAGACACACAAATATCTCACAGTTCCGATGTTCTCCTTTGCTTTTACACCAAGTTTATTTTTTTTCCCTCAGTTGATGGAGCTTCAGCTGATATCTGCTTGCTTATGGGGGAAGAGGTGAATTAAAATTAAGTTGAAAATATCCCTAAGCTTCAGCACACTCTTCATACTCTACTGGTGCTCATTTAATTAAATTATAACTTGAGAGATGAAGAATTTGGAGCAGGCACGTAAAATCTTGCAGAGTTTGAATAAAATATCCTAAGTCACAAATTCATGCGACTCAAAAATAGTAACCAGACATTCTCTTGCATTTCAAGCCAGTGTTTATTTCTCCATTTGCTTGGTTGATGATGGAAGAATCCAGAAATCTGTGTGTTTCCTAGCAAGATCGTTTCTCCACTTAGAAAAATGTACTACCAGTAACACTGTATCTCCACAAAACTTAGAGGGAAGAGAAAAAGAATAAAATCAGCTGATGACTGTAAGGACATCCCTGTGGGAAAGAAAGAGCAGATGCATACATGTTGGCTAGCCAGGAAATAAAATAAAATAAGCCACTTCAGATTTATTTGTTTCAGCTTTCCATTGCTTTCCACGGCCTCTCCGAAGATCCATAGAACATTTCTTTGGGGAACTCTGTTCATCTCCAACTTCTGCTTCTGTTCGGATTCTTTGCCAATTTATCTGCCTGTTTCTGGGATGTTAGTAAGGGAGTCGGGGGCCGTGAGACTTTCAAGCTTTAAAACATGCAAGAGGGTGTGAAGGGAAAAGAGAGATTTTTGGCTAGGTGCCCTTGTTAAAACAAATAATTGGAGCTTAACAAAAAGGAAGGGGCTGTTTGACTGTTTTCCTCATTTTTTTTCTCTCTCTGCTCGGTGCCTGCATGTCTTAGCCCCAGGTTGGCTTCAGTATCCAAGTTCAGACATTCAGTCACTCGAAAAGTTCTAGTTTTTACAAATGAGCTTGTGCAAGGGATAAGCATCAACAGCACAATTTTTTTAACCCACCCACAGAACTTCCAAGTCGATTCTTCTGCAGGAAATCAAATCTTTATTTGCTTTTAAGTCTGTGCCCGACTTATAAAGACATTCACAGAGATTTGCAATTAGCGAAATTGCACCCGAGAAGGTTTGCAGCAAAACCTCATCCACAAAAGAGATTTCAATCAGAAAATCAACCAGGAATCTGGGGAACATGAAGCTGACTTTGCAGCGTGTGTCATAACCTGCCATCTAAACATCAAACATAGCAGATTGATCAAAGTGTTAGGATCCAGATTGAATTTTTAAACAAAAGGTAAGGTGCGCTTTTTTTAAAAATGGAAATAGCGATCTCTGGTTAAGCTGGATCAGGATACATGTAGGGCTGGGGATTGCTGTTACTCTCCATGAAGATCCACCAATTGAAGGGTGAAATCTGACTTCTATTAAAATCAAGAACCAAAAAAGAGTTGTAGTGGCGCAATGGTTAGAATGCAGTATTGCAGGCTAACTCACTGCACACAGCCAGGAGTTCGATCCTGTCCAGCCCAAGGTTGACTCAGCCTTCCATCCTTCCAAGGTTGGTAAAATGAGGACTCAGATTGTTGGGAGAAAGATGATGACTCTGTAAACCAGGGGTGTCAAACTCAATTTCATTGAGGGCCGTATCAGCATTGCGATTGCCCTCGGGGGGGTGCAGCCTACTGGGTGGGCGTGGATAGAGTAGGTATGGCCTATTGGGTGGGCATGGCCAGTTCTACATCATTCACATCAAGGGGGCCTGTGGGGGCCTGGGCAGGAGTGGGACAGATCTGAGGGTCTCTGGCAGAAGGGGGTGGGACCGGAGCAAGCCCCAAGGCATGGTGCATTTCTTCATTCCTCACAAAGGGTGACACCTCCCCAGCATGCACCCAGGGGGCAGGGCTGACGCGGCAGGGGCTGGTTCCTTGCTGTTTCCAGAAGGCTTTGTGGAGCTAAGACTGAATGCCTTTCAGTATAGATGACCACCACAAAATTGTACATTGGCTCCCGGCCAGCCAGGGCCAAGGCAGCAGGGGCCGTTCCCTCACTGTTTCCAGGATGGCTTCACGGGCCACATGAAACCACTTTGCGGGCCGCATCCGGCCCCCGGGACTTGTGTTTGACATGTCTGCTGTAAACTGTTTAGAAAGGGCTGTAAAGCACTGTGAAGTGGTAGATAAGTCTAAGTGCTATTGCTAAAATAGCCATTGATTTGAAATGATAAAGCTTTATATCACCAATGTATCCATCTCCATCCCTCTTTCATTGCAACAAGCAAAATTAGCCTACTTTTGTAAGTCTGTCTCTTTGTGGCTAGCATCTGCAAATCCACAACATCCTAGCCCATTCTCATTTTAACCTTAGTTTGGCTCGTTTTAACTTTTTTTTAAAGACATTTTACTGTTTTTTTAACATTCTTAAACAAAAAGTACTCAAGACCCACTATGATGGTTAGGTGGTCAAACATTCAAAAGTGAAAATATATATAAACAACACAACTCAATAAATTTCACTATCCCCTCTCTATTCCCCTCAGTTAACATAATATATTTAAATATTCCATTTCTATTTTAAATTTCTATCACTATTAAACCTGTGTTATAACTTTATCAGTTTACAAATACAATAGTTTAAATTTAAATTAAAAAATTATCGATTCTAATTCTTAATCTCTCACATCCCTCATTTTATACCAAACTCATTTATTTCTTCTTCCACTATACAATCGATATCTTAACAGCAATAAAATATTGATCAGCCCTATATATATGTAATCCCAAAGTCAATCCATCTCTTTAAAATAACAAAATAATACTAAACCTTCATTCATTCATATTCAATAAACAAAGTTCAAATTTTCTCCAGCTTATCATGCCTTATCATGTCTTTATTGTCATACAAGAAATCTATGCTAGTAATTTAAAACATTCCATAAATTATTAAAAGCATCCCAATCTAAGCAGTAATCATTTTTGAAATTCCAGTAAATAATAAATTTCAGGCTTTGAAAAGAGGCAAAACTTTGACTGCCGGTTAAATATATATATATATATATATATATATATATATATATATATATATATATATATATATATATATATATTATATTATATTTATTGAGAGACTTATATACCGCTTTAAGTGCAAGCACTCTCTAAGCGGTGTACACCAGTAAGCAATGTATATATATATTTACATTGCCCCCAACAATCTGGGTCCTCATTTTACCTACCCCGGAAGGATGGAAGGCTGAGTCAACCTTGAGCCGGTAAGATTTGAACCGCTGACCTGCTGAACACAGTCAGCTAAAGTGGCCTGCAGTACTGCACTCTAACTGCTGCGCCACCTCGGTGTCTACCAAGACCTTTTCTAAGATCTGTTGGAGAAGGGTGGAAAGATTTACATTTTAAAAACATAACGGCTTTATTATAGTGATTTCATGTTAAACTGACTACTGAAGGACTTCTTTGCAAGAATACAACAGGACCATAATAACAGCTTTGGGGAAAATTTTAGCAGAAGCCGTCTGATGTTGCTAACAGCGCAGCTATGCAATGTCCAGACATGGCAGCTATTAAACAAATTGTTTAATAACTCATTAGTTAATCTGGCTGGCAAATAAGTCTGAGAAATGAAGACTGGAAGAAAAGCACATTGCACAAGGCCCGTGACACCCGCTTTTGAGGCTCTTTCCATGTAGTATTAGAACAAAAGTAGCATGCTAACATGACATTTACAAATAATTCCTAACCACAGCTTAATTAACTTATTGTGTGTGCTCTAAAGCAGCAGACTACATTATACTAGAAGAGGGGACAGTAAAAGGGAAGATCATTGTTGGTTCTGTGGCAAGGAAACTTAATATATTTGCTTATTTAACCAATTTATTTTGGAATGAAAATGACTTTAAAAAACAAACCCTGAAACCCAGGTTCAAAAAAAATCTGAAACACAATTTATTTTGGAATGAAAATGGCTTAAAAAACAAAACAAAACTGAAACATAGAAAGCCTTACTACTGCATAACTAACTGTAAAACACCAGTCTGGAGACACTATTTGTACTGTTTTCCTCTTAGTTTTTGATAAGGATACTAAACTGTGGTATTCACTCCTCCGTAACTCTGCCGTAAACTCTGGAAACAATGCCCAGTTGAACATTGACCTAGGCAGGTAGGCAGGCAGGCAGGCAGGGAATGTTATATATGTTATGGACCCTGTCAATTAATTGGTTTATTCTGCACTAGTAAGAATACTGTGTCCGATTCTGGTCACCATGATACAAAAAAGTTGCTGAGACATAGAAACAGTGCAGAGAAGAGCAATAAAGATGATAAGGGAGCTGTAGGATAAATCCTACAAGGAATGGTTAAAGGAACTAAGTATCCTGCAGACCTGTTATCTGAGCTTGGTTGTTTTCTTGCAGAACGTTTCATGACCCTAATTAGGTAACATCATCAGTGCTAGTCTAGTTGATGTAGATTAGGGGTGTCAAACTGCCAGTCCACGGGCCAGCTTCTAGCAAAACCACACCCACCCCATTGCTGGCAATGGCAAAAAAAGTCACGATACGTCATGACACGTCACATGAAGTTGCGGGTTTGACACCCCTGATGTAGATGCTGCTGCTAGTTTAGGTCATAAAAAATTTGCAAAAAAAACAAAACAAAAACCCAGCCAAGCTCAGAGAGCACCAAGGAACCCTCATTTCAACCCTACAAGTATTCTCTTTGATTGAGATCCCTTCTCAACGTAATTGCTCTTCCCTGCCCTCTTTCTGGAAGGCTGAATCCAAATGTTTGGCGGCCGCATCAGAAACTAAGATGAATAAGAAGGAGCAACCAGGGAACGAAGTAGAAATGGTAAACCCAACCTCTTGCCTATGTAAGGAGTGAGCTCTGATCTGTAGATACCTACAAGCAGAGGGCCTTGTTATTACACATGACATATGGAGTAAAATCCTCTCCATTAGTTATTCATCTCATTCTTTTATTACCACTATTAGGTGCTATGGAGTTTTCTGCCAGCCGAAATAGCTTCAGCAGCTTTCTGACTGTGCGTGTCTGTGAATTGAGAGCTACCCCTGTAATGTTATTCCTTGCAGGAAAATGTATTGATCTTGATTATCAAAGAAGGCCGATAGATTTTCAGAGGTATGGCCCTCAAGAGAAGAGTCCTACCTTCTTTCTTTTATTCTGCTCTTCTGAGTAGTTCACAAAAATAGGGTTGACCATCCTTCCTTCCAGATGGTTTGCCTTTATGTTTTAAGAAGAGAGAACAAAGATATATTTTTCATTTGACATTGTCCACTGTTGAGTCAAATCAAGAACAACCCTTATATGGAAGCTGAGGCGGTCTCAGGCTTAAAAACTATTTGTAACAAAAACGTCGTTATGGAGGCATCTAATTCACCATCCATCATGTCTAAAGCAAAACTCTGAAATACAAAAACGGTCTGCTTTTAATTTGATAGGCCAGCTAATCATTGCCTCTATTCTTCTGGAGTTGTAGTGTGCATTGAGACAGGTGAGTTAAGGGGGAAATCTGAACAACAATGATTTGGAAAATAACTGTTTCTTCTTCTTCTTCTTCTTCTTCTTCTTCTTCTTCTTCTTCTTCTTCTTCTTCTTCTTCTTCTTCTTCTTCTTCTTCTTCTTCTTCTTCTCCTCCTACTCCTCCTCCTCCTCCTCCTCCTCCTCCTCCTCCTCCTCCTCCTCCTCCTCCTCCTTCTTCTTCTTCTTCTTCTTCTTCTTCTTCTTCTTCTTCTTCCAAATGCCAATCTCTGTTCTTGAAGACAACATATCCGTTCTCCCCCCCTCTTCCCGAAAGACCTTTGAAGCATCTGCTCTGCATCTTTCCGTATATTTATTCCTCAATTTGCTTACTCAGTTCTGTTTCTTTGTGGTTTCCTGGAATCCTTGTGACAAAGCCACAGCTTTGGTTCCTGTCCTCTAACAGCGCTGCAGGGCCCTGCCCGACACACAAAATTTGTTTCTAATTTTACATCTGCCAAAAGACATTCCAGGGGTTGACAAATACATGCCAACAAAAATTGGTTGGCAAATTCCCGCAAGTCGGGCCCAGCTAAAAGGAAATCAAACAGAACCAATTGCAGTATATGTATTTTCACACTTCTTTTAGACTCTGGAATCTTCTACCCAGGCGAGAAAGTCTGATAGTTGTAGATATTTCTCTTTCCTGGAAAATTCAGAGTTTGTGGTTCACACACACACACACACTCTCTCTCTCATACACACACACACACACACAAATACAAACACACGGGTACGGTGACTTATTGCCAATATGGGTCCCGCCGAAGAGCAAACGAAAATCTATGCATCCTCAATGGAGCTTAGAGCGGGCTAGTTCTCTTGCTTGTTCTCTCTTATTTCTGTTTTAATTTTTCCTGCCTGTTTTCACTCTGAGTTAATCAGATTTGCTCTGACAGTGTTCAAAAGAAAAGAGGACCTGGGAGAAAATCTCATGGGTAGAATGTGCTGTTTTTGCACTTCTTGATGACTCGGTGTCGTGGGGTTAGGTTAGTGTTTTTGTCTCCCGGGACCTAATTCTCTTGCACAATTTTTAGTTTCTTTGCTTTCCCAGAATTCTATTAGATCCTAAGGATTTCTGTTTGAAGATGATGATGATGATGATGATGGATAGATAGATAGATAGATAGATAGATAGATAGATAGATAGATAGATAGATAGATAGGATAAATTGATGACAGATAGAGAGATATAGAGAGATAGATAGAGGGAAAGAGGCAGTGGAGGGATTCAGATATGTGAACAACCAGTTCTCTGTGTGGATGCCACTTCCGGAAGTCCATTTTGGGCCTGGGCAACAAAAAATTAGCTACTGGTTCTGCCAAAGTGGTGCGAACTGGCTGAATCCCACCACTGAGGAGGAGGAGAAGGAGGAGGAGGAGTGGTGGGATTCAAATATGTGAACAACCGGTTCTCTGTGTGGATGCCGCTTCTGGAAGTCCATTCTGGGCCTGGGCAATAAAAAATTAGCTACCAGTTCTGCCAAAGTGGTGCAAACCGGCTGAATCCCACCACTGAAAAGAGGGATAGAGGGATGGATAGATGAATAGAGGGATAGATAAAGATAGATAGATTTATAAGGGGAAAGAAGAGACAGACAGATAGACAAACAGACAGAAGACAGGTGATAGATATAAGGGATGGAAGGTTCCTTCCCACCTATGTAATCCCTCATCTGCAACCTGGAATACTTAGGAATATCTCAGTCAACACTCCTGAATTTCAAACATGAGAAAATTGGCCTTAATTGGGGACAACGGATTGACTAATGAGACACTGGATGTCATGGTTGCATCCCCCACATATGTGAACCCATGGTTAATAAAACATAGGTTACAGAATTAGCCTCTTTTCCTGGATCTATGCAGCAGTCTGAGAAAGTATACAGAGTAGCTCCCCATGTCTTAGCCTCGCATAGAAAGCCACGTGAAAATAAGAGCTGTGGCGAAATTGCAGTTACAGACAGGAAGTTCTCTGGCGGTAATTGAATCAGCAACCAATTACTTTCTAGTGGCCCGCGATCAATAATTTTAGTTGACCAAGAGGAGGGAAGAGTAGCCCTTCGGTTGAGGAAGGTAGCAAGGTGGATGAAATGAACTACAGAAAAACCAAGCTGCAAAAGTGTGGGGGGGCGGGGGGGGTGGTTGAAGAATATTTTTGCGGTAGCCCTTTGACCTTTCTCTTATGAGTCCTGTAAAGCTTGGAGTGTTTACAAAGGAATAAGATTTTTAAAAATGAGAGCTTTCTTGTTGTAACTCTGTGCAAAGGCTGCTGGTCCATGCCAGATCTGAAATGCTTGTGTCAGTCTGCTCCCTAGTGTTATGACTGGGGTGCAGCAGCTGGGTCAGGTTAAAATAAAATCCGTACTCATCTGAGGATAGAAGAAGCCAGAGAAGGCTATGCAGCATCGTTTCTCTTCTCGCCCTGTGTATATTTGTACAATGCATGGGTCCATGGTTAGCAGAGCCATCTTTTACCGAATTAACCCAGGTGCAGTGACACCCACATTTCAGCCAGGGGAAATCAATTGACAGCACTTAATACCGTTGCAATATTTGAGAGGCTCCTACAAAGGCAAGGGGGTCAAGCTATTTTCCAAAGCACCAAGAGGCAAGACAAGAAACAATGGTTGGAAACTCGCCAAGGAGAGAAGCCACCTAGAACTAACAGGAGAAATTTCCTGATGATGAGAGCAATCACCAATGGAATCATTTGCCTTCTGAAGTTGTGGGTGCTCCATTACTGGAGACTTTCAAAGTGGCAACCATTTGCCTGAAATGGTATAGGGCAGGGGTCTTCAAACTTGGCCCTTTTATGACTTGTGGGCTTCAACTCCCAGAATTCCTCAGCCAGGCACGCTGGCTGAGAAATTCTGGGAGTTGAAGTCCACAAGTCATAAAAGGGCCAAGTTTGAAGACCCCTGGGATAGGGTCTCCTGCTCGAGCAAGGGGCTGGACTAGAAGACTTCCAAGGTCCCTTCCAACTCTATTAGTCTATGTTCTACCCAGTGTTTTAAAGCTGCCATGGCAAAAATAAATGACTGTATTTAATTATTCCTTGCTGACAAAACAAAACAAAATAAAACAGACCAGCAGCCAGACTATAATTAGTAATTACTGGCAGAAAACAAGCCAGTTGGGTGGGGTGGTTTGTGTTTTGATAGCAAGCAAGGCACGGGATGCACTTTTGTGGTACCTGAGCATGTGCAGTGAAGTCACTGTGCAAGTGTAACATCAGAATGCAAGCATGTAAAAATGGGCTGTGGGCTGTGGGAAGAATCCAGAGAAAGAAATATTTTGGGAAATATTAAAAAGGCAGAATATATCCCCAAAGGATCTTAAAGGCAGAAACAAACCCCTCCCCCCAAGTCTTTCTGCCCCAAACAGAAACCAGGTCTACAGAAATGCAGATATGATTATCTTGTCAGAAAGATTGGAGCCAAGAAGCTTAGATTAGAGAGACATAGATCCCTAGAATCAACAATCCCTCACACCAAAAAATCCAACAGTCATCAGCCCCAGCCCCAGGGAAGCAGGCTATGACCTTTGGGACATAATAGGATTAACCCACCACCATCAGAATAGCAGAAAGTCACACTCAGACTCAGGTCAAAGTTCATGCCAAACCAAAGCTCCAAACTCCACACAAAAGCTCAAGAAGGTATAAAAACCCACCGCTCCCTATTACATGTGGTTAGTTTTCCCAGAGCCATCTTTCTGTCTGGCTCTCCTCTTTAATTAACTCCAACCTTCTTTCTAAAGCAGTCTCCATTTTGTTTATTCCCAGCTTGGACTGGACCCTGATGAAGATGTTTCTTTTAACATCCAAGCAGGGGTGTCCAACCTTGGGCACTCTTGCGCTAAAGGATGGTAAAGGATTCTAACTCACTATAGCTTTTGCTAAAATACTATACTTGGGTGTGTGTGTAAAGAATCCATTTTATTCAAGTCAGAGAGCACCAAGGACCCAACAATGAGTTATATTCTTAGCTTCAAGAATGTCTCTATATAAAGATCTACCCCAATCAGAAACTTTACTCTGTGCACATCTATAATTTGGTGATGATAAGGCTACACTGTAAAAAATCAAGAGATGGCGGGTAAGTCATGAGATATGCTAACTCCAGGCTGCCATCCATTGGCCAATCAGATCCTTTCAGCCCAGATTTGGTAGGTCTAGGAAGAGATCTCTTCAGACCTGCTATGCCAGCAAAAGAAACAGATGAAAAATATGACACTCATCAAAAAAACAATGCAGAATTTTATCCTTTCTCTTTTTTTTATGCAACTTAAGCTTTGGAGCAGTTAGTTTTTATTCGTCAGCTTTTCTTTTATCCAAAACAATTTTTATTAGTTTTCCATTTTACACCAACACAGCTTAAGGATCCACGTGGAAACATGGTGATCATTTTTTTAAAAAAAACAAACAATAACATAGTAAATATATAGACATTATTTCTTAAAAATTTCCCTCTCTATCTATATAGAATATTATACTCAAATTAATACATTTTCAGATGAATTCATTCATTACTATGTCTAATCAACTACATTAATCAATAAAAAATTTTAATCTATAAAAACCTATATTTCTTCACACATTTAAACTTAAGCTTAATAAACTCTCCATTTATTTAAAAACATCATAATCAAGTCAATATCTTTCTAAAACCAATTCATTCACTAAGATAACATTTCATCCAAGTTATGTAATTAAAAATAAACTAACATTCTCTATCTATTTATATTGTTATAAGCTCATTAAAACATTTCTAAAACAAATTTTCATTGAATTTTCTGAATTTGAATCCAGACTTTCTAAAAAAAAAAAAAGCCAAACACATGTAGCAGTTCCCACTAATTTTCTCTCTATGTGTATAGTAATTATTAAAAGGCTACTAATTATTACGAGCATAACCTCACCAGAGTTAGCAGAATTGCAGACAAATTTTCCATTCCATTAAATGTTGGCGTAGTAATCACAGGAAAAAGAAATAAATAGTATGGAGATTTTATGCCTCAGATTTACAATTCCAAATCGCTGCTGTATTATCATTATTATTATTTTTAGCAAATCTGAACTTTGGATTAGTGCCTTGGTGAAAAGCAGAAGTAATATATTAGTACAATATTAAAATTACATTTTAATATCAAGTACCTGAGACCAAAAAAAAAAAAAAACTATTAACCCTAAAGCCAATGACTATTCATTAGCTAAGTCAATTTTGAATCCCATCGGGGTTCACATTGTACAAAATCACACTGAAATTGATTTACTAAACCGGGGCTTTGATGGTTCTAAAATTAAAAGGAGTAAAGAAAGGATGCCGCTAATTGAAGAACATAATTTGATTGCCTGTACAGGGTATGGAATCTAATGACGATGGGATGGCAGTTTTAATTAAAGATAGTGGGCAGATTCACAAGGGCGTAACAGTCAAGACTGAAAATATATTTGTATGATGCCCACTTCTCTGGAATCTATTCCTTCCAAAGCTGAAATTCAATGTGCATAAGAGGAAAACAGTGTGGATCAGTGGTCCTCAAATCCAGGAATTAGGATTACAGGTTGCACTGGGTGGGATTAGAATCCTGAAAGATCTTGGATGAGAAGCGAAACGTCTTCAAAGAAAAAGAAAAAAAGCCCAGTTGCCTCCTGCGAAAGCACCTTTGGGACAACCACGACTGAGAATCTCCGTAGACCTGAAAGAACGTAGTAAGGGGATAGTTTCTCAGAAGAGAGAAAGTGCATCCCAGAAAGGTAAGAGCCAACTCAGTCTGGATGATACGTGTAAGAGAAAGAGGGTGAAGACAACTCCTCCTTAATATTTTACAGAATATATTATAAATGCAGATTGTAGAGTCCTTAGTCTGTTAAGATTCTGTTGGTAGGTGTGAAAGCAATAAAGAACTCAGCCTGGAAGACTTACAAAGTTTCATTATTATTTTTTTTTTAGTTTTGAGCCTGACAGCAGATCCTCTTAAATTCATGATTGCTTTTGGAAGTGCAGGTGACAAGGCACCTGTTCAGTTTAGCTGAGTCTGCCTATGGCCCATATTACCGACAAGGGCAGCTTGGCTAAGGCGATTCAGCCCTTGATTATCTTCAGATTGGAAACTTGTAACACGGTCTCTTTTGGAACGTGCTTGGAATAAATGGTAACTGGGAAAGGCCTTGGGAGACAGGACAAAGAGATGCTGCTCCAGACATTTCCCCTGGACCGCATCCGGAGTCAGAAGATAGGAGGAAGGGGAGAAGTAAGTAGGAAGGTTGAGGAGAAGGAGGAGAGGGGGAGAGTGAGGAAGAAGAGGGAAAGAGGGAAGTGAGAGAAGAGGTTAGAGGGTGGATGCGGTTTGGGGGGAAATGGGTGAGCAATACCAAAAGTTGTGTGTATAAATTTATTTTACTCTTTATCTGAAGTATTTTTTATGAATGTAATGTAAAATTGAAAATAAAAAAAAATTAAAAAAAAGAGATGCTGCCCCAGGGAATGGTCAGCGAAGACACAGCATAGACTGCAACTGGATCATAGGTGGGGTGAGAAGACCCACCCTAGATTCTCCCTAAAGGGGGTGATCGGATATTTGTGCTTTCAGACTTGTAAGCCTGATTGCAGCTTTCCAGGAAAACCACATGGGAAACTTGATCAGATGAGCTAATTCTACTTTATTGTAAAGCTACATTGACAGAATCTGAACGTCTGAAAGTACAACCTTCCCCCACCCCACTTTCATAGCCCAAGAAACTAGAAAGGTCTCTTCTGATATCCTGTCTCCTATCCAGTTGTGGACTATGTTGACGCTTATTTGACCATTCCCTTGGCAGTGTCTCTTTTTCTCATCTCCCAAGGTCTTTTTTGAAAGATCTGGAAGCTAAACCACACCAAGAAAGCTTCCTTGAATAAGCATAATTGAAGATGACAACTCTATTTTGCTCTTCATTTTTCCTGATGATCCCCATCAACCTGAATCCTAGTTCCAATGTGAAACTACCGTTCTCTTCTACCTCAGAATATTTCTCACTCCTGTCTTATTGAGGAGAACAACAGCCAGTCAGCTACTACACAACCCAACCGATCACATAGGATCAGCTTGATCCTGTTTTTGCTTGAGAGAGACCCATAAAACTTGGTGATAGGGCACAGGCAACTTGATGGATCACAATGATTTCTGGGTCACAGACCTACACTTAGAGAAGCCTCCAACGAGGTTGAGAAAGATTTTGCAAGGGAGATGTAGACCGGCCTAAGAATGAACAGGAAGATGAAACTGCATTCTTGAACTTGATCAATGGTTGACCTCTGCATTTTGTTCTTGAAAACAAAACAAAAAAGCAAGAAAACCTGCATATACTTAGTCTTATACAACTTTAGTGTACTGAATTGGGGTCATTTTTTTCTGCGCTCCCTTCCTCTTTGTCAGTGATTCTGAGGTGCTTGGCATTCAGAAAGATTTGTTATGTAAATGATCTCATTGTATGTTTCCATATTTTAACATCAAATGGTATGAGTGACTACAGAATTCAAACTGTCTACAGGTTGGGGTGGATCAATTATCATCTGAATTATCACACTACCACACAAGAATAGCATAGCTGTGGAGTGTGTCATACTTTTATCTCTATGCATTTCAATGAAGTCAGGCTGGTACATAAAAAGGTTATCACCTAGGAAACATATTTTCCTAAGCAGAAGTTAAACATGCAAGTGAGATCCGCATAGATATTCAATTTAGCCAGTCAACCCGAACCTATTAATATTTTAACAAAATCCAGTGAGGATAATTTTTTTCTTCTTTGATCCCATTTCATTCAGCCAGCCTGGGAAAAGGGAAGAAAAATTAAAAAACAAAATAGTCAAGCATACAGAATGAGGTTATGTATTAAGTGGGCTATTTAATGTTTCTGGCATTTCACAGCCCTAAGGGAAGTGTGGATGGATTTAACAATCAAGATCGGTGTTTCTCTGGGACCCACAAAGTTCGAGAAACATAAAATAATCTATACTTCCAGCTTGACAAATTGTAGCTGACATTCTGCTTCATCTCGCCGGGACTCTTTAGATCAGTGTTAATCATCTGTTACAGGACGTAAGAAGAAAAGTAAATCACACTTAGTTGGTAAAGTGAGATGGGAGAAATTCGGCAGAGGTTTTAATCAATAACGCCCAGGATAATAACCAGCAACTATTGTTCAAATCCTCAGATATTAAAAAGGGAAAGAGGCCAAGTACAAAAACAACAGTATGAAATTGAATGGAATTTTCTTGGAAATTTCATGGAATCGTAAAGACTATACCTGGAATACTGCATCCAGTTTTGGTCACCACATTACAAAAAAGATGTCGAGACTTTGGAAAAAATGGAGAGAAGAGACAACTAAGATGATGAAATGCCTGTAGACTAAAATATATGAAGAATGGCTGCAGGAAATGGGGTATGGCTAGTCTAGAGAAAAGAAGGACTAGGGGTGACATGATAGCAATTTTCCAGTATTTGAGGGGCTGCCACAAAGCACCAGAGGTAGGATATGTAACTAAGCTGGTTTGTGGAGAGCACAGAAATGAAGATCTGGGCTAAGTATTTTATAACTAGCTATACAAATCTTAATGTCAGTTATGAGTAGGTAAGTCTTTTCTAAAGAACCCATTTTGAGAAAATATTCATAACACATCATGTTTTCAAACGTACATATTAAGAAAAGGTGGAGGTGGAAGTCTCAGCATGAGTGTATGTGATGGGACGTCATGAAATATTATACTTGTGGAGTCCTTGGTGCTCTCTGAGCTTTGATAACTTGCTTGCCAACATTTCATGACCCAAGTAGATAATATTTAGTTGGATCATGTAAGGTCTGCAAGCAAACAGTCAAGCTCACAGACCCTCAAGGACATCATAGGTCAGCCCTAAGACACACACACACACACACACACACACACACACACACACACACACACACACACCTATCTCTATCTCTATCTCTATCTCTATCATCTCTATCTCTATCTATCTATCTATCTATCTATCTATCTATCTATCTATCTATCTATCTATTTCTATATATCTCATGTTTTATATTCTTTTTGATTGGAATATTATACAGTATCTGTCTTGCTTTGGCTAAGCCAAAATCAAATAGACCATTTTATTTGCCTGCTTTATATGCCATAATGAACTATGTCTGCTTAATTACAGTTTTTAATAAATCACAATTTGTTGGGTTCACATAACAGCCTAAGATATAAGCTTTCGTTTACAAACCGCAGTAGTTGGGTACTCTCAACCTAGCGGAACGAACATAATATAGTTTATTACATTGTATGAACTGAGTCATTACAATGGACATTTAAAAAAAAAAATAGACGGTTCACACATTGAACATTTCAACATATTCAACAAGTCTTAATAATCAATTCTGTAAAGCTGAAGCGGTCTACCGGTAAGTAAGACTTGCCCTTTAAGAAAAGGGTGGTAACATGTTTATGGAAAAAGACAGCAAGAAAGTACAATTTTGCACTGTTGCTGACCTTGTCACAAGTGATACTTTGGGTTACATGGGAAAACGTCAAAACCATGAAGCATCACACATGAAGCAGATTTGGGTCCAACCTGAAGGAATTCTAAATATAAAAATACATGAGAAAATATGCCAAGCTAGATTGTTCCACAGAATGCTTGAAGAGATGAATAAACATTCCTACATTAACTACTGACCAGAAGAAAATGAAAGAAATGTAAGCATGCAACCTTATCTTGGCTTATTGGGAATAATCACAATGCAAATCAGGGGCTCTTGTTTTTCAAGTACATGCTTTGGTTTAAGTTTCAGTCCCTGAAAATCTATTTTTCTTTCCATGTTTGTTTCCCTGAAGACTTAGCAAAGCCAGGCACTAAGCATTCACCGAACTTTTTCAGTCTTTGTGATTATATTGTAGGCTTTATGCATCATTGTAGGTTTTTTTTTATATATGCAAAGGGAGAGAGGAGGGGCAGAGAGAGAGAGGGAGGGAGATGGAGAGAGGGAAGGAGAAGGAGGAGGAGTGGAAGTGAGAGAGGGAAGGAGAGGGAGGAGGAAAGTGAGAGAAGCAAAGACAGAGAGGGAGAGAGAGAGAGGAAGGGGGAGAGAGGAGGAGAAAGAGTGAGGGAGAGTGAGGGAAAGGGAGGAGAGAAAGGGGTGGAGAGAGAGATGGGAGAAGGAGACAGAGAGAGAAGGAGAGAGAGAGAGAGAGATGGAGGGAGAGGAAGGAGAGAAATTGGGAAAGAGAGAGAGACAGGCAAAGGAATCCACTATAAAGTGTGAAGGCTGCACATGGATCCAATTCCTTCTCCTCAGGTGCCCTCAGAACATCTAACTGGGAAGACGTTTCTGCAAAGTCCACAGGGTGAGAAGGGATGGGGATGCAGCCTACCTCCGAGGAGGAAAAACCATGCATAATGTTCTTTCAATTCCTAAAAGAGAAATTTGATCCTGGAGGTGGAACAAAGAGAGGAAAAAAGCAAAGGAGAGCAGTATCAAAGAAAAAGGGATGCCGCTCCCGAGCAGATCAGATGGTAAACTTATTCTAGGCTTCATTTGACTTCAATCAGTCAAATGAAAGACAGCCTTGTATGAGAAATATCTAGAGAGATATTTCCATTCACCGGGGCATTGGAACTGAGTTACGGTAGCTTTCTCTGGCTGAAACATAACAAACACACTTTCCCAGTTACCTGTTCCTGAATTTTTATTTTTATTTTTTTACTTTTAAGCATTTGCCTTCCAAACATGAGATGAGATGAAAGGAAGCTGTCTTCTTCACCCGTTCTCTTTGGCTACACTGAATGAAGCAAAACATTTGTTTAAAAGCACAACTTAAGAAGAAACACAAACTCCTTAGATGGTTATAATGATGTTCATGAACACGCAAAGGGTCGAGAATTGACACCAAACTATAATGTGGTTTGCTTGCTCATAGCTTGGTTGACCCTGCCATTGTTGTTCATAAATCATGGTTTATGGTCTGTTGGACCTGGATGTTGAATACAGAATTTTGAATGTGTTCATTGTTGTCTTTTCCTAAAGGTGCAGAATGTGGTTCTGGCGATTCCCCATCTGAGCTTAATATTTTCAAGCTGGTCAGAAATATTCCAAAACACAGTGAGGGTCTGGATTTTAATGAAGATCTTCAGCAGTTTATGATGAAATACTTAAACTAGCGGAACAAAATTAAATAGTTACAAATGATTAATAAAGGCCTCAGTAGGCTTCCTGTAAAAGGTATGAAGATGGTTGTATCCTGACTGCACAACGCTGCGATGCATATGATGGCACTTTGACCACACTCTCAAAAATGATTGAGTGAGGTAAAGTGGTTGACCTGGACACATGAAGGATTGAATGGAGATATAGCACCCAGGCAATTAAAGATTGTTTAGGTATTCATAAAAGTGAGAAAAATAATTCCTTCCTTCCTTCCTTCCTTCCCTACCCTACCCTACCCTACCCTACCCTACCCTACCCTACCCTACCCTACCCTACCCTACCCTACCCTACCCTACCCTACCCTATCCTATCCAACATGAAATGAAACCATTAAAGGATTGAACGTATTAATTCATATCGGAGTTATTAGACCTTTCACTGTGTCTGTTCTTAACTATATTGGGCTCTTATTGGGTCTGTAAAAGAAAGTGACTACTCAACTAACTGGAAAAAAAAGACCCTGAAGATGTACAAGATGTTGGGCACTTCACTCTTGACAGAATAAACCTTATTAAGAAATCAGATCCATCTCTTCTCTGAACCACCATGTTTTGACTGATAAGCTAAAACCAAAGAAATCACATTATGATTGAGCACCGTCAACTCAGTTTATGGCTGGGTTAGCCTCTATCTCACTTCTTCTTCCTTCTGGTTATCTACCAGTATATGCAATCCCTCAGAGGATAACCAGGAAAAAGACAATGGTAGGAAAAATGGAAATTTTCAAAGTAATCAGAGTCTGCGAGTAGTAGTAGACTTTGGTCTCAGCCAATTTACTTGGATTCGAAACATATTGGATTAGAAAGCCTATATATATCATGCAACCCTTTCTCAATTCCATAGAAAGCTTGCTTGACTCTTAGAAAACATGATCTTTCACATGAATCCTGAGGCTTAAACACCTCTCACATCTGGATGGGGAATTGTGTCTTGTATTGTTATTATTATTAATAATTATGATAACAACAACAGCTGCAGCAGCTGTTATGGAAAAGTGCCTTGTCTCTTTTCCTGAGAAAGAATAATTCATTTCATAGAAATTCTCCTCAGCTATTAATCTTTCAGGATGTAGTTAGTGTTCTGATATTTTTCAGATATTGTTTTATAGAGGGATTTAAAAGTAGATCTCTCTTGGCAGGCTCAAAGATTATTCAGTGATTATAAGTAACTCAATACTGTATGATAGCATTTTCATGCAAGGGACTTACAATCATGTTTCATTAATTCAGCTTGAACGAAACCTCATTTCGGGCCTTGAGGAGCTTAAGATTTATGTGAAATTAATAACATAACAGATGTCTTCACAATTTGGTTCCTCTGGAAAACACACACACACACACACACACACACACACACATGCATACACACCAAAAGACCCTGATTACTTTGAAAACTTCATTGCTTTACAATATGACCGAGGGAGTTATCACTCTTGAGTAAAAGCACTCTGCTTTTTTCTCATCCATCTTTCTGAAGTAAGTAGAATTTAAAAGTCAGCTTTATATTAAAAGCATCCAAATTGTCATCACTGGGTGTAATAAGCAAACAGCCCACTCCTTCAAAAGGGGGATGCTATTTTTGTTAATAAGAAACATGAGACAGTTAAAGTAAAAAATAAAGATTTTTTTTTTCTAAAAAAAGAACCCTAAACGGTTCAACAATAAGAAAAAGAGAAAAAGCTTACAATAGGCTGGCATGGATTGCTCGCTTTCCCTCCCTCCCTCCCTCCCTCCATCTGTTCCCCATAACTCCTTCCTTCCTTCCTTCCTTCCTTCCTTCCTTCCTTCCTTCCTTCCTTCCTTCCTTCCTTCCTTCCTTCTTTCCTTCCTTCCTTCCTCCTCCCTCCCTCCCTCCATCTCTTCCCCATAACTCCTTCCTTCCTTCCTCCCTCCCTCCCTCCCTCCATCTCTTCCCCATAACTCCTTCCTTCCTTCCTTCCTTCCTTCCTTCCTTCCTTCCTTCCTTCCTTCCTTCCTTCCGGCATGCCTCCTTCCTTCCTTCCTCCCTCCCTCCACTCTTCCCCATAACTCCTTCCTTCTTCCTTTCCTTCCTATCCTTCCCTCCTTCCTTCCTTCCTTCCTTCGCTTCCTTCCTTCCTCCCTCCCTCCCTCCATCTCTTCCCCATAACTCCTTCCTCCCTCCCTCCCTCCCTCCCTCCCTCCCTCCCTCCCTCCATCTGTTCCCCATAACTCCTTCCTTCCTTCCTTCCTTCCTTCCTTCCTTCCTTCCTTCCTTCCTTCCTTCCTTCCTTCCTTCCTTCTTTCCTTCCTTCCTTCCTCCTCCCTCCCTCCCTCCATCTCTTCCCCATAACTCCTTCCTTCCTTCCTCCCTCCCTCCCTCCCTCCATCTCTTCCCCATAACTCCTTCCTTCCTTCCTTCCTTCCTTCCTTCCTTCCTTCCTTCCTTCCTTCCTTCCTTCCTTCCTTCCTTCCCTCCCTCCTTCCTTCCTTCCTTCCTTCCTTCCTTCCTCCCTCCCTCCATCTCTTCCCCATAACTCCTTCCTTCCTTCCTTCCTTCCTTCCTTCCTTCCTTCCTTCCTTCCTTCCTTCCTTCCTTCTTCCTTCCTTCCTTCCTTCCTCCCTCTCTGCCCCCTCCCTCTCTCATAATTTAGTCATCTTTTCCTCTCCAGAAAATAAAATAGATTTGAACTGGCATAAAAACTTCCATTCTCTTTAGAGCTGAAATTTTCTCTTGCAGATGTCTCTGTCTAAAGCCAAACGCTTTATGTTGTTTTGTTTTATTTTTATTTTTATTTTAAGGGCTCTTTAAACAAGGGATGTGGTTTGGTCTTAGACTGCAAGGCAATAAAACAAAGTCATGGGTTTCTCCCATTCCCCCACCCCCCCCAAGGGAATTCTATTATCTGCGATTCAGAAAAGCAGAACATTCTGTAAAGTTGAATTTTAATATGTCTACAGTGTATGCTTGCAGTGATCTTGGAAGAAACTTTCGACGTGTTTAACCCTCTGAGACTAAATTGTAACAAGAATCGAAATGGAAATATAGGTGACCAGTTTGCTTTCAAGGGAGGAAGAGAGATAGATACTGGGAGAGACGGACGGAGGGATGGATAGGACAGTTGGATATATGAATGGATGAGGTGGGAGAAAGGAAGGAATGAAGTAAAAAAGGAAAGAGAAAAAGGGGAGGGAGGGAGGGAGGAAGGAAGGAAGGAAGGAAGGAAGGGCATTTTCGCTTAGCAACTTAGAAAGACCATAGTTATCAGCATTAATTTGGAAGCTACCACCTTGAAAGTTGCAGGAGAAAAAAGAGAAGATACTTAGCGGCACTTAATGGCAGGCTGAAAGAAAAATCTTATTTTGCTGAAAGAAAAATCTTAAAAGGGTCATCTTCTCCAGGTCAGGAAGAGTTCCCAACTGAATTTTATTGGCCAAATAACAGCCCCAACCTCATCTTGATACAGTAAAATGCATCCAAGTTCATGGAAATAAAGGGAATCCTTTGTCTATGTTTACATTGGAATTACAGTAGTGTGTTTCTATGTCATAGACCAGAAAGCCAACTTCAGTGTTCTGTTTGGTCTCCTTTCTTGCTTGAGGCCTTCAGAGCAAGTGGGAAGACTTGAGTCGGCCTACTCCGAAGTGCAAAATAAATATGGAATATATGCCTTATATAATCTCCTTATGCAAAATCCACTGAGCAAAATTATAATTTGATATGGCTCAGCTTGGCCAATAGAAACTCATAAAATGTCTTAACATCATAATACATTGTACAAAAGAATCACTAAGTACCATAAACCATAAGGGAATATGGGTCGGTGTGTCTCTATTACGTTCTGTCAGTGCCGCATATTAAAATGATTTCTATTTAAGTGCAACGTTCCCTGAGGAATATTCCGGTCTTAATTAAAATGTCAGTAATAGAAGGGGGGAGGGGGGAGGCAGAAGTCCACCAGGGACTTCATTTAAAAAATGGAGAAGAACTCTTTCAGACAGCTCTTTCTTAACTCATTAATTCCATTTCCAATTTTGGGGACATTTAAAAGAAAGGGAGTCCGTGCAGTTATCTTTTTTTTTTTTTTGGCATCGGATGGGGATATAACTGTGAAAGTAAATAAAAGATGACATCTATATAAGATTGAGATAACTGACATCTCCACTAAGACTTACAAGAAGGACTGACAGAACTGGGGATGGAGTTAAAAGAGGAATCTGCCTAGAATCCCTACGTAGCCACAAGTGAATGAAGTCCAACGGCCCTTGAATTTTGTTGACCCGTATTTAACTTCAAGTAAATGCTAATTATTAGTTGAGAAGATTCTTGTGCTTAAGACTGTTCAGCAATAAATCAGTTTAATTGGACTTTCTTGTGTGGACCTGATCTTTCCCATCTGACACTCCTATAAATGAATGATGCAAACTTTGGGCTTTGCATTTCAATATTGGACACACATACATAAAACACAGAGTTGCATGGTGACATCCCAAAAGCATATAGTCATTTTTCTGCCCTTACTGTTTACAGATGGTACCTATGAAGTAAACCAGAAAGACAGCCATGTCTTTGGATGGAAAACAAAACTGTTGAGCTATTGTAAGGAATGTTTTGGGACATTATGTTTATGGAGATACTCAGTCATCCAGGTCATGGTTGGTTGTCCCAAAGGTGCCTTTCAAAAGGCAGCTGGACTTTGTTTTTCCTTGAAGATGTTTTGCTTCTCATCCAAGAAGCTTTTTCAGTTCTGACTGAATGGTGGAGGATGGAAGGTTTTATACTCCTTGCAGTCATCTGATCATTAGCGCTCTTTTTGAGAGTCGTTGATGCCACTTGGAGGTTTATCTGTGCCTTCAGGGTTATTTGAATAGTGCAAATGGGTGGGGAACCTTCTTGGAACTGCTGAAAGGACAATTGTCATAAACAGGAGACAGGTGGTATTTATCCTTCCCCCTCTGTTGAGAGAGGCGTATTTAATCTTAATGTAGATGGCCTCTTTTACCCCTCTTTCAAACCAGGGGTCATTTCTGTCCAGAAGGTGGACTCTGCTGACTTCAAAATAGTGACCTTTGTCTTTCAAATGCAGATGGAGAGCTGAATCTTTTGGGACAGTAATTTGGGAGTCACACCATTCCTCCATCTGGATTCCTGTCTTGAAGACTGTGCTGATAACCCTTGAATTGTATGAAAGCATTTGTACAAGCAGTCCAGTCTGAGTGACGGTCAAGATATGATATGTGCTACTATGCTGTACCGTGATGTAAGAGAGGGGTGGGCATCTATGGTAACTTTATGACTTGTGGACTTCAACTCCCAGAACGCCTGTGCCAGCATGCCATAATTCCCCACGCCTGGTGTACAGTGAAACATGGTGAGACATGATATGATCTTGCAAACTTACATCACCATCCTTGCAAGGTGCATTTTGCTGATGAGTAGGCAAGAGACATAATTTGGAGGTTACGTCCTGGAGACGGGGATGGGGAGAGACAGAAAGAAACATATTTCGTATATTATTTTCTCCTTTAAATTACCAAGGAATTTAATAATTGTTCACTGCTCTTTAAGCATGCAAGCCTGATTAAAGGAGTCCTATTATGCATATAGTTTAATTTCAAGGCTGCTAACTCTTTATATTAATCTCACTGATTTTAGATGGACTTTGGGCTAGGTGTATATGTGATCCAAAGAGAGTGTGTGAATGTGCTATAAAGATAGTTCACACAGCCACGCATAGTGTAAAATCTTTCCCTGGAGGCCACCTGGATTAAGAGGGTCTGTGCTCCCTCTAGAGGGAAATAGATACCACCATCATGCAGTGGAAGAAGAGCAGATAGAATAAAAGAGATGCAGAGCTGAGATGGTTCTTGACTTGATCCAAAACTCTCTTCAAGAGATTAGGTCAAAATGGATTTATCTCTGGCAGTTAGAAGGAAAAGAGAAAGCATTTTTAAGACTCTTAGAGGGGGGGAGAACAGTAAAAGAGTAGAGTTCCCCCCACTCTTTTCGTAGCACTGGTTTCATCCACTGTTGAGAGGAGGACAAGAAATAATGGGTAGAAGATTATCAAAGAGAGAGCCAGGCTAGAATTAAGGAGAATATTCCTGACAGTTAGAACAATTGATCCGTGGAAAAATTTGCCTTCAGAAGTTGTGGGTGCTCCATCCCTGGAAGTTTTCAAGAAGAGACTGGACAACCGTTTGTCGAGAATGTATAAGATCTCCTGCTTGAGCAAGTGGTTGGATTACAAGACCTCCAAGGTCCCTAAAAACTCTATGTTCTTTTAGTTGTACCCTCCAGTTGACATGAGCAACTGCAAGAAACAAAAGTTAGCTCATTGTTTCTCAAATATGGCAACTTTAAGACCTGTGGACTTCAAGTCCCAGAATTCTCCAGAAGTGAGCTAGATTTTACACAACTGATTGATGCAAAAACAAGGAAGGAAGGAAGTAATCACTGAGTCCATGAAACGAAAGCTTTGTTTTCTTTCTTTCTTTCTTTCTTTCTTTCTTTCTTTCTTTCTTTCTTTCTTTCTTTCTTTCTTTCTTCCTTCCTTCCTTCCTTCCTTCCTTTCTTTCTTCCTTCCTTCCTTCCTCTTTCTTTCTTTCTTTTTCCTTCCTTCCTTCCTTCCTCTTTCTTTCTTTCTTTCTTTCTTTCTTTTCTTTCTTTCTTTCTTTCTTTCTTTCCCAGTTATACAGTTCCTATGCATAACTTGGAATTATGAACTGCTATTTTTAAAAAAAAAAAAAAAACTGATGACAGAACGAGTTCATACAAGTAAATATACTTGTTTCCAGGACTTTAAGGGATAATTTTTTGCTTGAAAGAGTCTGCAGTTTAATCCCTTGTTACATTCTTAGCAAGTCCATTTTCAGAGATCTTTGTCACACTGGCTATAATTTAACATTTGTGATACTCTTTAAAGAGGTGTGAAAGCTTTTCAGAGCCTGCCTTTATTCAAAAAAGTTCATCATTTCTGCCTGTAATTGAGTTCAGACTGATTTCGTGAGTCTTCGTAGGATAAACTGTATACATTTTTGTTCTTATCTGACTTCCCAGCGTTTGATCAACAGCAGCTTGCGAAAGTACATTCAAGGACTCACCAAATTTATTCAACAGATTATACATTAATTTCACTATTAGAACATAATATGAACAGATAATCCATAGAAATACATTAGAATTTTTTTGAAACTGAATTTAATTATAACCGGTAATGTGTGTCTGAGAATTATAATTATGAAGAGTCATGTTCTGTAAATCTGAAATGACAGATTATATTTCAAAGCCTTATTGCAAAGGAATTACAGCAGTAATTTATTAGTTGTAAATGTCTGATTATTGTGGTTTGCTTTTTTGAAAAAAAAAATATGATTATAAGGTATTCTTGCTGGATTTAACAAGTTTAATCCTCCTGACATAAAAAGAGAGAGATTTGTGTGGAAAGTGACACTGTGTTAATTTGTTTACGTTTGTTTAGAACGGCCCATCTTTGTTTCAGACCTCCCAAATCTATTTTCTAGTAATAGAAATATACTTTATTCAACTTATATTTAGTTTCTCCTGCAAAATAGTTAAAGAATATACACTAGTCCCATAAATACCAAATTATCACTTGGTATTTCTAATGCTGTTTGCTATTTATTGTCTTTCCTTACTTAGCAATAACATATGGAAGGAAAGCAGATCCCATTGAACTGACTAGGAATTTTTCGTGACAGTAAAATAGGAAAAGCATCAGAGGTTTTGGTGTTTATCAATTTTGGGCTGAAGGAACCATGCCAGAAATTATGAAAGTCTTCATGTTCAGCTTAGATTAGTCGGAAAAAAAAATCTTGAGGCTAAATCTGCTCTTCTTTTATTTTCTGTTCATTGATCCTTAGTCCATAGTCCTTAACAGGCCATATTTTACCCCAAAATATCCAACCACAGAAGGAAACATTTAATGGGTTCAAACATCTCACCCCTATGCTGGAAATGTAAAACAACAATCGGTTCATACTGCCATATGTGGTGGGAATGCCCAAAGACTCATGAGTATTGGAACAGGACACGAAACTGGTTGAGGGATATATTAACACTGGACTTAGAGTTAAAATCTGAACTCTTCTTGTTGGGAATAACAACAGAAAAATACGACAAGGGAACAATCTACCTGCTGCTACACATCCTGACTGCAGCTAGGCTTGCTTTAGCGCAAAAATGGAAGAGCAAGGAAATTCCCACAGAGGAAGAGTCAATACATAAAATATTAGCATGTGCGGAAATGGACAGGCTCACAATGATATTAAAAGACAAATGTGGATCAGTTTATTTCGAAAACTGGGATATAATTTTACCGCTGGAGGAATTTGAAGAGGACGGTCGGGATTAAAGATGAAGGTTAAGATAGAAATATATGTTATTTTAGAACAAGTATTGTACATAAAATTTAGATGTATATGTAGAGATGAAGAATTAATTGTAAAAAGTGGAATAATCTGATAAGAATGTATATACTGGAATGTCACGTTAAATCCAATGTTTGTTTGTTTTTAACTGTGTTATAAATAAAATTTGAAAAAAAAAGAAGGAAACATTTTTAAAAAAAGAGAGAGAAGTGCTACCTTTTACATACAATTTTGCAGTGAGTAATAGATTTCAAAGAGAGTAAGCATTGATCCCAATAAAGATAGTCCTCATGGCCACAACTGAATCCAAAATTTATGTCGCTAAGCAAGACAGTTATCAAGTGATCTTTGCCCCATTTTACGATCTTTCTTGCCACAGTTATTAAATGAATCACTGTAGTTGTTACGTTAGTCACACGATTGTTAAGTAAATCTGGATTCCCTGTTCACTTTACTTGTCAGAAGGTCCCAAAAGGGAATCACGCCATCCCAAGACACTGCAAACGGTCATAAATATGAATCAGTTGCCAAACTTCTGAATTTTGATCACATGACCCTGGGGATGGTGCAACGGTCATATGTGTGAAAAATGACCATAAACCACTTTTTTCAGGCCTGTTGTAACATTGAACGGTCACTAAATGAACAGGTGTAATTCGAGGACTACCTGCAAATCCACACAATAGGAGCTGGGTTTGGCTTGATCTTATATGCTCTTTATGCAGTGCCTTATAGGACAGCAAAAGAACAGGAGTAACTGATCATTACAGCAAGCAATTTATTTGCTTTTCACCTGTAGCACCTTCAGAGATGAGATACGCCTTCCACAGGCTTGCCTGAGCCCACAGGTGTGTGTGCAGTAAACAACCAGGTCTGGCCCAGATGTCAAAATTGCTACTGACCATCCCATGCTAACTCTATATTGATGATGATAATAGAATGATTAATTTGCAGATACCTAACCCTTTCTTCCCCTAATAGGTATCACCCACCCACCAGGAACCAGGCAACTCAAGTGATGCTGATTGGTTGGTACATTGTAAATTATCCCCAAAGAACCTTTGACACCGCACATCTTCTAACGCTTTAAAATTAAAACTAAATTCAATTTAAGAGAGGAGGATTAAAAAAAACACACACACGCAAACACATACATTGCTCTGGCGAACCATTTTCTCTCCCCCCACCCCCCCTAAATTATTCTTCAATGAACTTGCCATTTTGGCCTGCGGAATGGAGATAATCAATCTTGACGCAGGGAGAGGAAAATGGAATTAAAAGCCAGAGTCTGAAAGTGGACACACACACACACACACAGAGAGAGACAGACACACAAAAAGTGATAGGATCCGTATTTTACGAGGAACAATTAAGCTAATACTCAATTAGTTGCCATCCCCACCGCAAAGTGACAGATCAGAAAACAAAGAACATGGCCCCCGACAAGGTGTTCATTTTGTAACAAATGGGAAAGACGAGGAATCATTTATTGGTGTTTTGGCCTCGGTCAGAGACTCGGGGTGACCTCCCCAAAGCACAAGGCGATGGTGTTGGCTGAATGCCAACGTTAACTTATTACACTCATCCGATGCATAATGCATCCATCTCTGGCTCACCCCGACATCCCATTTATTCGAAGATCCATTTGTCATGTCTGCAATCACCGAAATGAATGGAAACTTCCTGGAATGATGGATAGTGCTCCTAATTAGGGCTAAAGACAAGATCTATACTCAAGTGAAGCTTCTTCTTCTTCTCTCTCTGTCTCTCTCTCTCCCCCCCCCTCTTTTATTTCCATATATAAGGATTGCTCAATTGAGTTTGTAACTCATGTCCTTTGGAAGTACTTGTCCACTGTAGGTCAAGTGGCTATGAAAGAAGGAATGTCCTCTGGCGAAGACTGCAATTTCTCCTGGTTTCTTGAACATTTTCTTGTCCTTCAAAAGGAGTTTGTAGTTATGATCTCTTTGTCCAGAATGGAAGAACTCACCACCACAAACTCACTGTAGGACAACTTAATTATTTAAAATAAAATAATTTTACAAATATTTTCATCTGTGTCATTCCCGTTTCATTCTGTCCCACCATTTCTTGGATATTAATCTCACTCTTGTCCTGTGGTGAGTTGTCCCATGGCGAGCTGGCCACGGCAAGTTGTCCCAAGGTGAGTTTCTTTCCCGGGGATCTTTCAAACTTATTTCTCTCACCAATCTCTTCAGGTTTTATTTCTATGGGTATTACCTTATTTTATTCGGGTGAGAGGTAGGCAGGGTGATAATGATGACAATGATGCAAAATTGTGTGTGAATGAGTGTATGATTTAGCATCTTCTGAAAACCTAGCCTATTGGCTGGTTCAAGATTCAACCTTTTATGAGAATCTAGAAACTACACCAAATAGATTGATGAATGGATGGATGGATTGGTAGGTAGTAGATAGATAGATAGATAGATAGATAGATAGATAGATAGATAGATGGATGGATGGATGGATGGATGGATGGATGGATGGATGGATGGGTAAGTAGATAGATAGATAGATAGATAGATAGATAGATAGATAGATAGATAGATAGATAGATAATATAAACTTTATTGTCATTGTATGTGTATACACAGTATACACATACAACGAAATTTACTTGACACCCAAAGACCAGGTCCCACACACATAATCCCCAAACACAATCCCACCCACCACAATTCCCCACCCTAAAACCACCCAAACATCCACCCAACAGACCAAGTAATACTGTCCAACAGTTCACTGATGGTGGCCCTTTAGTTCATTATTAAGTGCAATTATAGCTCTGGGATAAAAACTATTCAGAAAACGTGTGGTCCAAGATAGATAGATGGATGGATTGGTAGGTAAGTAGATAGATAGATAGATAGATAGATAGATAGATAGATAGATAGATAGATGGATGGATGGATGGATGGATGGATGGATGGATGGATGGATGGATGGACGGACGAGTAGGTAGGTAGGCAGGTAGATAGACAGACAAATAGGCAGATAGACAGATGTGGTTTCACCAAAACCTTTGCTTCAGATTGCTAAATCTTGAATTCCAATTTTATTTCAATCTAGCTTTTAATTCAGTGTTGAGAATCCATATCATGGATGAGTTTTCTCATTGCTTCTTGAGAAACAATCTCATTGTCTTCTTGGAAACCTTCAGAATTTTGGAAAGAGACTTCAAGGATAAGCATAATGGAGATTTTTTTTTTTTTTTTGGTTTCCATATACAGAAACCTGAGATCTGTAAGAACATTTTCAAAGCAGCCTTGCTGCTTCTACGAAGATAGATAATTTAATCTCTGTCATTGGCCTGTCTCTGTCAAAGAGAACAATGGATAGTCTACTCACAATTTATAACTATATAGAAATTAATATTAGTAAAAGGTGTCCATTTAGTGTCTCACCTTCAGTGCTAAAGGTGACAAAGATGATGGATGTCTCCCAGACAATGGATTTATCTTTAAAATGGGGTAATTACACACTGGATGCATGGGTGACATAATGACATTGTGGTTTTATATTAATAAAAAGAAGAAATGTCCCTCCCGGTAGTTGAAAAAGTGGTCAACCAGGATATAGCAGTTTTGATTCTGATTTCTGCTAACTACAGTAAAAAAGCAGCAGCGATGGATGTCTCTCTCCATAAAAGTTTGTCTTGTGCTTTACTGTTGCAAGGCTTCTGAGTTGTTGTTGTGTTAAGAAATGGAAATCAGTGCAATATTGCCTTAAAGCCCTGCAAGATTGTTCTGCTTCTCTTTGGGGCTATGAAGTATTCATAAGCTTGCAATGGCAACCCATCATGACATGTAAAGTATCTTGAGTTCATTATCAAATTATGTAGTCCGATACAACCCCCATTCCTTCAAAAATTAAACTGTTGTTTGGATGCTCTGGACAACGAGTGTGGAACAATCTTTGTGTATGAAGATGTTCACAAGGCTCAACACGTTCCAAAGGATGAAATGATTAATCCTAATGGGAGCTTTTAACTGCAGTCTAAATCTGGGAGTCACTGATTCTTTGCCAAGCATGCTTCTCACCAACTTCTCTTTAGCAAGATGTATTGTGGGGTCCTTGGTGCCCTCTGAACTTGGTTGTTTTCTTGAAGATGTTTCACTACCCAACTAGATAACATCATCAGTGCTAGAAGGGAGTTGGGTTTGCAGAGAGGAGGAGGAGGATGACTGTGGAATGCTCTCTGAACTTGGTCAGTTTTTGTAGACATTTCATCACCCAAACTAGGAAACATCATCAATGGTGCAGTAGAAGGGAGTGGGGTTTGCAGAGAGGAGGAGGAGGAGGAGGAGGAAGACTGTGGGATCCTTGGTGCTCTCTGAACTTGGTTGTTTTCTTGCAGACATTTCATTACCCAAACTAGGTCACATCATCAGTGCTAGAAAGGATTTATTGAACAGAAAGAGAGGGCTTATGAGAATTATAGTAGCTAAAGCAGTGGTTCTCAACCTTTTTAATGTCGCGACCCCCAACCGGTCGTAAGTCAAGGACTACTCAACCAGTCATAAGTCGAGGACTACTCAAATGGTGCAGCACCGTTTGCAGAATGGGACTTTTGGCGGGCTCAGCAGGGCAGAGACAGCCTGGATAATTCCTATTGGCTTTTGAAAGCCAATAGAATTAAACTCTATTCAAGAGAGTCTATTCTATTGGCTCTCTCAAAAGCCAATAGAAGAAAAGGGAGTAGCACAGCTAAGGAAAAGGGGAAAGAAAATGGCGGACTGCGTTGTTTGGCGACCCCCGTGAAATGGTCGTTCGACCCCAAATGGGGTCCCGACCCACAGGTTGAGAACCACTGAGCTAAAGTATTCACCACATTTGCCATTTAGAACTAATATTTCTTGCCGGCATTAAAGTGGATTTTTTTTTCAAAATGTCTTTTCTAACAATCTTCCTGAGAGTGGGTAAGAAGGCAGATCTTTTCATCATTAACAAAGAAGCTTAAAGCTGGCTGTTGTCAGAACTTCTATCAGCCTGAGAAGAAACTAGTACAGCTGAGTGGCAGAACACATGTTTTGCAAGAAAAATCCCCCGGCTTTTGTATTAGCATCTTCTATTAAAATAGGATTTGGTTACGGCTTGTATATAGTCGCAAGAACCCAGGGCAGTTTGCCATAATTGCGAAAGCTGTTTTGTTTCATGGGGTCCTTGCAAGGTTATTCTCTGACATGAGAAAATATTGTTGATAACTTACGAAAGAGATCATGGATTGTAGCGTTTTCTAGAAAGCCACTGTCAGAACATGATTTATTAAAAAAAAAAAAAAATCTAAATCCCTGGTGGTTAAGAAATCTTCAAAGAGAAAATGACATGAAATATCAATGTCCCAGAAAATGAGAAATCAATAAAGGAGATCTATACTGCAAATATTAAACAATAAGTTGGTACAAGTTTAAGATGCTTAGGCCATCAATTGGAAATAGATGTAAGCCCCATTTCTCATTCCTCAACCTCCCCCCACAAAAGTGAGATGCTTTTTAAACACTCCTGAAAACAAATCTAAAATGAAGATCACCCCAAAGGCTCCTTTTTCAAAAAGCAGCTCGGTTTTCTTTGTTTTTCCTTGAAGACGTTTCGCTTCTCATCCAAGAAGCTTCTTCAGTTCTTCCTTCAGAACAGAAGAAGCCTCTTGAATGAGAAGCGAAACATCTTCAAGGAAAAACAAACCCACTTGCTTTTTGAAAAAGCACCTATGGGACAACCATGACTTAGATGACCGAGAATCTAAAAGACATCTAAAACGAAGCATTTCAGATGAACGGATAGTACCACAATACTAAGTTTGAGGAACTTTGTTCTCCGTTCCGATTGAAGTGATACGTACTGCAACATTTGTTTTCTTGAACAGAAGTTCTAACAATTTTGCATGAATTTTGGTTTGTGCGGAAAGAAGAAACAAAAAAAGAGATATGGCTAGAGAAAAAGTCTAATTAATCGTATTAATTAGAACCTATTAAATATTAAAGAGATAACATGAAATAATATTAAAGAGAACCTATTAATTTAAGAGAACCTGGACAAGATAAAGTGCTCCATCATTGGAGGTTTTCAAGAAGAGACTGGACAATCACGTGTCTGGAATGGTTTAGGGCAGTGGTGGCGAACCTATGGCACGGGTGCCAGAGACGGCACTCAGAGCCCTCTCTGTGGGCACGGGCACCGTTGCCCCAGTCCTAGGCCTTCAGCTGGGTTTTATAAAACCTTTTCGCTTTAGGCCTCCGCCGCCATGTGCAAAAAAAAAAAAAAAAAAAAGAAGGTTCAATCAATCAGTCAATTTCAACTTCTCGCGAGAAAAAAAAGATCTCGCAAAGTTGGAATTGATTGATTGAATTTCTTAGTCCCACCCAGTCTGCCGTTACCAACGCAGCCACGCCCACCCAATGGGCCACATCCACCCAATTGGCCACACCCACCCGGCACCCGACGATGCATAAGTGGGTTTTTGATTGCAGTTTGCGCACTCGGTCTCTAAAAGGTTCGCCATCACTGGTTTAGGGTCTCCTGTTTGAGTAGGATCCCTTCCAACCTTATTATTCTATGTACTATAATCTCATAAAGTCTTTTTATTCCGTTGTTTATTCTGTTTTATTCTTTTTTATTATTATTATTTCTCCAAATACATAAGCCTAAAACTGAAGCACAAGAAAGGAAACGTCTTAGACAGGCTGTGAACTCAGCCTGTCTTTTGATGGGTGGGGTGAGATTGGGGGAATAATAACACAGACTTCATGTCAATTGATGCCGACACACAACAGGAAGAATCCTAGGCAACTGTGGAATAGCAGTGTGACACTTCTGGGTACAAAACACTAGAAATTCCTAGAACACATGTTGATGTTTATCATGGATCGTTGTCCATGTTCCTTACAAAGTGAGGGGTCAAGTTGTAGGGGAAAAAATACGGGATTTCTTTTTTTAAGTCACATGGAACAAAATTGGCCCAAACCCAACTTGCAATAGGAAGATATAAATAAGTCAATTAAATGTATTTCTCTAAAAGCAGCAACATTTTACCAAATGACCATCGCCCATAAATGGTTGCTAATAACTCTTTGCTGTTAGGAGATAGCTTCATGTTGCTTGTTTTGCTGATTGTATTGGTCAATGGGCAAAACAACTTGCAATAGCTAATTAAACATTTTTTAAAGGCTTGGATTGGTAGGATTCTCAGGTGACCGTGGCTTATTTTTAGTTCTTTTTTGGGGGGAAGGCAGATTGAAGTGGTTTCAGTTGTAAATCATGGAAGGTTTGATGCCTGACCTTTGCACTTGCAACGATGTTTTCAAAGGTAGGAAAATAGAGCATGTATTCCTTCCTTAATTTATAGTTGTGTTATTACAACCCATAGTTGGTAATGGGAGATGAATGGAGTCTTAATAAGACAAGCTGCCCCATTCCCTCCCTCTCTCTTTCTCCCTCTCTCTCTCTCTCTCTCCTTCCCTCCCTCCCTCTTTCTCTCTTTCTCTTTGTCCCAACTACGGAAATAACCCACCACAGGACTCCAGGCTCATTGGCAACCTGGAATCCAGCAGAGTGCAAATTTTATGCAAAAGGCAAAACATCTGGCATTCCCATTTACTCAGAACATGTACTGGGAGTATAAATCTATCTCCATATGTGGAAAAAGCAAAATGTCCCAACATCCTGTTCTTTGTACATTGCAACAGAGGACATAAAGGCATATTTATCTAGGTACTCAACTTCCTTTCATTCACCAGTTCCCGCAGAGAACTGTGGGATGACGGATACCCATTCACTTTCATTTAGGCTCCACTGACTATAATAAGCAGACTGAGGGAAAGCTACCCAGTTGAAAAGGGAAATTACGATCTTAACTCCCTTCTCTATCCAACTCACTGGGTTGAATTTTTTTTCAAGGCTAGATCAGTCATTATATGGACCCTTGTACTTTTCACGAATGATTTGGAAACTTTGAACCCAACGTAGTGGGACTATGACTTCTTGAATTCCGATATGGCCCTAGACCAGTGGTTCTCAACATTTTTAATGCCGTGACCCCCAACTGGTTGTAAGTCGAGGACTACTCAACCGGTCATAAGTCGAGGACCACTCAACGGGTGCAGCACCGTTTGCAGAATGGGACTTTTGTCAGGCTCAGCAGGGCAGAGACGGCCTGGATAATTCCTATTGGCTTTGGAAAGCCAATAGAATTAGACTCTATTCAAGAGAGTCTATCCTATTGGCTTTCAAAAGCCAATAGAATAAAAGGGAGGAGCACAGCTAAGGAAAAGGGGGGGAAAATGGCAGACTGCGTTGTTTGGTGACCCCCTGAAATGGTCGTTCGACCCCAAATGGGGTCCCGACCCACAGGTTGAGAACCACTGCCCTAGACAATTCTGGAGTTTTAGTCTCGGCATCTTTGGAAGACACCAGATTAGAGAACATTAGTTGTTTCATTTGGCAAGGACGCAAGTGTGTGAACAAACCATACAGAGATGAAGTCTGTAGAATCAAAGCTGGAGAGAGTCACTGAATTCAACTTTTTGGCTAGCGCAGTTCATACTTAAGAGATGGCGAACAATTTAACCAGAGAGGCCTCTCAAAATGGTGTAGCTTTCATGGGTAGTTTGTGGGTCAAATTGGGTTGTGTTACTAAACTCAGAGATGAGTTCTGAAGACCCAAATATTTATTGGCAAGCGTGCTAATGTGAATAAGATCTATTAGATTCTTGGAAAAACAATCCCTTTATTCTTGTGACTGGAGGGATGCATCTGGGTCAATAGATGCATTTTGGATATGTACCAATTCTTCAATGATTTAAGACTTTGTGCTGAAAATAAAGAAGTAAACGGAAGAGTGAAAAAGGAAAATAAATCTCAGTGAAAAGAATGCCCTTCATCCAGTGTCTCATTTCATCTGGCTGACTACAGCCTCCATCTTTGCCATCGTTAAATATTACAAAACATGCCTCCTATAAACTAAAAAAGGGATTCTGTTAAACTGTTATAATGTGCCTCTCTGGATTATAACTTGATACAAATTCAAGTTATTTATATGTATTTTCAGCTGAAAACATCCTGTCTGGATTTCCAATATCAGAAGATTAAATCTTGCTAAGACATAATAGTACAGATGGTCAGGCCGGAAAAATTAGGCAAATATGAAAGAAAAGAATTATATTATACTCTTCTTGTGCAATGGAAAAATGTGATTTATCTTCCAAGGAGATTATAACCAGAGCTATTAGAATCAGGAAAATCTGATCTTGCAGGAGCGATCATTATTTTAATTCAGATTTTTGTTTGTGCTAAAGGTAGAGCAAAAAAACCTAAATCCAGTTTAGGTTTAAAATTTAAAGTTTGACATTTTATAAGTCAACATTCATTGATTCAGTTGTGGGAGCACAGATATTATTATCTCTGTAACCTCCTGCAGGATTAATATAATACTTAGGAGACTCGATATCCTTAAGAGCAGAAGGTATGCTTTGAATGAATTAACCAGCAATCCATATGGATCAACATGGCCTGCTATATCAAGATATGTTCAGTTTCTTTAGAGGTCATAAGCAACATATGGTAGAAACAGACCTTTGCTAATGTTTGACCATACACTCAGTATGAAGGTTTGGGATTCTGGTAACCTGTTTAAATGAATTTGTCCAACTGTGACCATGATATTTCCTGTATGTTGAAGCATGAGGCTTATTACCAATTAATAATAATAATAATAATAATAATAATAATAATAATAATAATAATAATAATAAAGTTGGAAGGGACCTTGGAGGTCATCTAGTCCAACCCCCTGCTCAGGCAGGAAACCCTGTACCATTCCAGACAAATGGCTGTCCAGTCTCTTCTTAAAAACTTCCAGTGTTGGAACATTCACCGCTTCTGGGGGCAGGTTGTTCCACTGCTTAATTGTTCTAACTGTCAGGAAGTTTCTCTTTAGTTCTAGGTTGCTTCTCTCCTTGCTTAGTTTCCACCCGTTGCTTCTTGTCCTGCCTTCAGGTGCTTTGGAGAATAGCTTGACTCCCTCTTCTTTGTAGCAGTCCCTGAGATATTGGAACACTGCTATCATGTCCCCCCTTGTCCTTCTCTTCATTAAACTAGACATACCCAATTCCAGCAACTGTTCCTTATATGTTTTAGCCTCCAGTCCCCTAATCATCTTTGTTGCTCTTCTCTGTACTCTTTCTAGAGTCTCAACATTTGTTTTTACATCGTGGTGACCAAAACTGGATGCAGTATTCCAAGTGTGACCTTACCAAGGCATTGTAAAATGGTATTAATACTTCACATGATCTTGATTCTATCCCTCTGTTAATGCAGCTCAGCACTGTGTTGGCCTTTTTGGCAGCTGCAGCACACGGCTGGCTCATATTTATGTGATTGGGCACTAGGACTCCAAGGTCCCTCTCACAGTTACTACTATTGAGCAAGGTACCCCCTATATTATACCTGTGCATTTGGTTTTTCTTGCCTAAATGTAGAACCTTATTTTTTTCACCATTGTTGTTATTCTATATTCTGTATTTAACCCTAAATTACTAGTGGAGATATCCACTGGTCCACGTCCTACTTAAAATATAGTATGCTTCCCATGGGAAGATATTTATTTTTATAGTTCATTCCAAAATCTTGGTAAAAGTCAATATTCCAAGTTTATTGGGACTCATAATCCATATAGGTTTTTAGATCAAAATCTTACTTAGCTTTTTGCTGCTTTATTTCAAATTCTTTTAAGTTCTTAAGCTTATAATTAATTTTTCTTTCATTTGGAGTGAAAGATAACACTCGCCCAATGAGTTTTTCAAACTTATCATTCCAATAGTCTCTAATAACTTTAGGGTGCCTAGTAGGCAGTTTCCAAAAGTAATTAGAAAGTGAGGCTTTTGAATTTAGTGTCCTTTAAAAATCTCCGCTGCAGTTGTGACCTGCATGGTTGATCTCATTGTTTTGGAGGCTTGAATCCATGAAAAACTTCTGTCCTGCAGTCTCCTTGCAAGGACCAGCCATCTGGAGCATATATGGGCAATCTCTTTTCCTTTTTTTAATCCAGAGAAATTCCAAGGAAGTGGTCTATTAATATGATTCTTGGTCTTTGCTGCAGTCATCAGCTCCACTTGATTTTTGACTTTCTACATGTAGGTCCCTGATAGTAGATACAAGAATCAGAACTGTGTAACAGGGAAGCATATACCCAAACAATGATCACACCTGAGACATGAAAAATAGGAGTGATGACTTCAGAACAGGATAAATGAGGATCACTATGGATTTCCTCTAGAGAGAACAATGAAGAATAATATGGTTCAAAGGAACCATCTTCAACAGCAAATGTGTCTTAATGAAAGGGAACATTTTCATAACTCCACAATAAGATAGCAGGGAGAAATGCATCCAACATGGCACCTTTTCAGGGCTGTTATAAATGACAGGTGGCTCTATGCATTTGGAAAGATGCAACTACTACAATGGTCAAGTCCCCAAACATAGAAGAATTTAGTATTTCAATGCAAATTTGCGTTCAATTTGCCTTATTTTGGAAGAAACTGGAATGGCTTGCCTTCAGAAGTTGTGTGTGCTCCATCACTGGAAAGTTTTAAGAAGAGATTGGACAGCGATTTGTCTAGAGTAGTATAGGGTCTCCTGTTTGGTCACAGAGTTGGACTAGAAGACCTCCAAGGTTCCTTCCAATTTTGTTAGTCTGTATTCGACCAACTCAAACTGAAATTTGAACTCATGACATTATCATCATGAACTAAGAAATAAAAAAACACTGAATAAAATTAAGCTCTGGATGTTGTTTAGTAGATGTTTATAGTGAAAAAAAATTGCCATTTGTTGGCAACTCTTTGAAAGTGCTCCGGGGACCAGCATCCCAGCTGTATAAGCCAACCTTGATTTTCAAACTCTTCAGGGAAAGGATAGCATGAGATACTGGTAGAAATGTAGTGAGTCTAATTAACTGAAACCAACCAGCAACCCGATTTCCCAAGAGGCTAAGCGACATTCAGAAACCACATTCATTTTCCAGAAAGATTAACCCCACCAGAGTCTGTTAGAATGGTATTTATCAACCATGCACTTTGATTTCAAAAGAGAATTGTGTTTGTGTGTGTTTGTTGAAAAGTGTGGGGGAGGAAGGGGAAGAGATTCACTCCCCTTAGGGTCTGAGGGGGGGAATACACCCCCCCATCTTTCGGGTTTATTCTCCAAGGCTTTCTGCAATGTCACATTTATATAACAAGGATGAATCCCAACTTAATTAAACTGCCCAGGGACTAAGTGCCTGTGTCAATATAATATTTGAACAAGAGTGGAAGGGAGGGCTCCATTTACATGGGGGGGGGTGTCATTCTGCCAGGCATCTGCCTCCATCATCTCATCTGATTCGCAGGAACAAGCTACAATTTTTGCATTTTTGGAATTCAACAAAGATCACCCAGATGCCAGTGTACTTTGCAGAGCTTAAAAACCAAATCAGGGCTTGAATTGCTTCCAACTTCCTTTTTGTCGCCCTTATTGTTACTGACAATGGAGTCAGAGTCACAAAGGCAGTCGGATTGCAAATGTAACCACACGCCAGGCCTTTGAACATCCTCAGCAGCTGTTGTAACAGGAGTTCTTCAAACAAACAACAAACAAACAAACAAAAATGAGGACAGTCACAACAGAGAGTATCTTTCCAAGCAGATGCATGCAAAATCCGACTCGTTTTGGAGCTGGAAAATGCTTTTTTTGTGTGTGTTCATATTTTTTCATGGCCTAATGTGAACATTGTATCCTGATGGGCTCTTAGAATCTAGGAATTTTTAGCCATAAAATGCTTCTGTACCTTATCTTTGGGGAGATAAGAAGAAGAAGAAGAAGCACAAGTAAAAGGGTAATATGCTGCAGGGTTATTTTCTATAGCTCTGGAAACAGAGGTGGGCTACGCATTTATTTTGGAACTCCTGGGCAATAAATAAAGTCCTTGTTGCTCTCTGAACTTGTAGAATTTCACTACCCAACTAGATAGTGCAAGTAAGTGTGGGGTTATCTCCTTGTTAATTCCTCGATTAGGGTATTGTTTTCTCCTTGATGGTTTGTCTGGTATAATCCCTGCTTATCTGGGAGCTGGAAAAAATGTGCTCTGATCTTTTTGGTTTCTTCTCAGCTTTTTTTAATTGTCTCTTTTGCATGGTAGGTAACTGTCGTTTATCTCTACGTATCTATTCATGGTGATTTGATTGGTACAAGGAACTCAAAGAACTTTTTGCTAAATTTTAATGTCTAATACGATAGATCTTTTCAATACTTTAGCAGTACAGTATTTTGAATTTCCCGAAAAATGGTTTGGCACCTGCAACTCTTTCAAGCAGCTTCAACTTCTGTAGATGAATTCCGTGGACCTATTCAAGGGGTCAACCAAAGGGAAATTATATTGATGATATTTCATTGAAATTAAATAAAGAAAAAGAAATGACTTCATTGTTGTACACTGCCCACTGCCTACTGAGTCACTTTCGAGAGATGGGCAGTTATACAAATTAGATCAATCAATCAATTGATCGATTGATTGATTTATCTATTTACATCTACTTACATGGCTCTTTTATCTCACACAGTGATCATACAGCAACCAGGTCAGTATTTGATTATTTTTATAATTTTTTGCCATTCAGTATTTTTCACAAACATCTTCCTCAAAGGGTAAGTTATGTCCTTTGTAACTAAACCTCTTTAAAAATTTTTTTTAAAAGATCAGAACCCCAATAACCAGTAAATAATGAACATCTACAATGGACTATTCATTTACTGATAAAATATATCTACCATTGCCGACTGTGTGTCCTTCTGTCCTTGGAGCAAGAGACTAAATGCTGTACACACACACACACACACACACACACACACACACACACACACACTACTGTAACCAGCAACCTCCTGCCAACTATCAAAATCAATCTCACTTTAGGCTTGCCCTCTAGGGGAAACATCGCCATCATTTCTCGATCTTTGGGCTAAGATCAAGTGTGGTGTTACCATTATTTTTGCTGGTATGTTAAACAAATAAATGCATAAACAGAAGCTAATGCCTTATGGCCCGCCATTGCTTTACATCTGTAGAACCATGTCGTTTGGGAGAGGTCAAAGAAATCAAAAATCCTAGTTTTGGAAAGAAGATCTTCTTTGTCTTTGAAGATCTTCGCTCCAAATAAACTTGGCTTCTTGACTTCCAGGTTATGGATTTAGTGGAATTTCTATTTCCCTACCAGATCTTTCTTTTTCCCCCTTTTAATAGATTCTTTCTTCAGTTTGGGGACGATTTATGTCATCTTTCAACCAGAGATGAGAATTTAGTCATTGTTAAATCCTGTAACTCAGAACAAGATGAGGACAAACATAAGTTTCCAGAATCAGTCAAGGTTGTTTTGGAGGTAAGTCTGTAAGAAAAAATAGACTCAAAGTGTACATCGGGGTACCCAACTAGCCCATTCTTCATCTTAAATATAGATACAGCCTATGGAACAAGAAGAAAGCATTTAAAACAAAATAACATAAGAACGTACACGATCGAAATGACTTGTGCTCGCTTCCTTGTTTCTGAAAGGAACCCAGCACATCATACAATCTGCCTAATTCATTGGGGAAGAGAACTAAACCCAGAAGAAGTTTTCAAACATCAGTACTTGGACTTAGACATCGGAGAAGCTGACATTATGGATTGACATGTATAGTCTCCATTTCTGGCTGAGATCTTTTTCTGTATTGTCAGCAAGTCCCGGACATCAGCCAGGTTGAGTCTACGGATGGACGGTTGGTTTGACTTTAAGAAGATCCCTGCCATGGCAGCCAATTCAGAGCAGAGTGATACCTCCTAGGCCTTTTCCATAGAGCGCTTATCCCCTTCAAACAGATGGTGCCTTAGCTCTATCAGCTTCTCCACATTGTGCCTCCCAACAGGCATTCTGCCTTCATAATTTCCATGCCAGAGCATTGAGCGTCTTGTACTATTACAAAGGACACCGCCAAAATGAGAGCTCAGCCTTTTCCAGAGATGACACCGATCCAGTTCTTCCATTGTTTGCATGATTTGGGAAGGCCTTCCTCCAAGGCTAATCCAATGGCGTCTCTCCCTAGATGTTCTTCTTGCCATCAGGACAGAAAGATAGACGCTTGACTAGAGGCGTCTAACCCTCCAGTGGTCGAGACAAGCCTTCCTACGTCAGAAGTCACTAAGCAACTCTGGGCACCGTTGGGGTTTGAGGAGCCAAGGAAACGAAGCTGTGCAAAAGAGCTTCTGTAAAATACTTCTGAGCTCCAAAGAAAATGAGATCGAAGCTCGGAAAAGAAGGGATGTGTTTTAAAACTGGAAGAAGAAACTGGACTTTGAATATTGCAGCAGCTATCATAGTTCAAAAGATCTTAGGTTCCAGGGGTTTTTTTGTTTTGTTTTGTTTTGTTTTTGAGGTTGAGTGGGATGTTCCTGGTCTCCCTAGTGAGGGAGACCTGTGAAAAAGGAAGTCCTCCCAGGTTTCTGCAAAATCCAAAGAAGTGCAGATTTGGCCATATAACCAAGTTTCAATCCACATCAAGGTTTGGAGGTGGCTAGTTTCTCATTAAAATGTCAACCAAAGAAAAATCTCTATTTTCCCTATTCCTAAGAAACTTTTCCCATTCTATTCCATCTTCCCAACAACTGAACAAGGTAGGAAAAGATGGAAAGAAATGAACTAAGCCAAAAGAGTTCAAAGGAGTAGGGAAGGAGTTTGCATCTTGGATCCCTAGATCAATTGTTTTGTCCTATGTTGCACTGTGTATTAATGCTGTACGTCCTCCACCCCAACTTCTCATGCAACATTCAATAACACCACACCAATTCTATAGGAGAGAATAAGAGACAAAGATGCATGGAACAGAAAGTTAAATTTGCGATAGTGGCAAATATCTGTAGCTCAGGTGTAGGGTGGGGATGGATGTTCATTCTCTGAGCTTTTGGGTTGGTTTCCAAATGTTCTGCTATCAGGCTAGGTAACATCTTCAGCAGAATTTAGAGGATGTCAGGGTTGATTTTCTTCTGCTTATAAGGGCTTTGCGTGGTCAACGGATCTTGTGATGGGGAGGTCATGTCAGATGAGGATCGTATGATGGGCCTTGTGATGGGTCAGGTGTGAGTCACATCAAGTGAGGTTCTTGAGATGGGTCTTGTGATGGGTCAGGTTTGGGTCACATCAAGTGAGGGTCTCGTGACAGGCTTTGTAATGGGGAGGTCACATTACGTGATGGTCATTGGGAACCTGCTGGTTGCGGGGCTTGCATGGGTTGGTGGAAGGTCAGTGCCATTGCTGGTTGGCTGTGTGGTTAATCTTAATTCTGAGGGGTTTGTAGGCTGGTTATAGCTTGATGGGTCTGTTGATGGAATTGCTTGTGGAGTGCCAGGCTTCGATAAACTCATGAGCATGGCAGGCATAGTGTGGCCCATGATTTTTGTATTGCTCCAATCAAATTGATGCTCTTCAGTGTCAGTGTGGGGAGAGATTAGGGATCTGGGATCGTGGCGTTTGACTGCCAACTGGTGTTTATGGATTTTGGTTTTTAATTGACATGATGTTTGTTCCACATGTTAAATATCTGGGCTGTGATTAAATTCAGCACAACTTTCCTTTTGTTGTTGTTGTTAGTTGTGAAGTTGTGTCTGACCCATCGTGACCCCATGGACAACGTTCCTCCAGGCCTTCCTGTCCTCTACCATCTTCTGGAGTCCATTTAAGCTAACACCTGCTGCTTCAGTGACACCATCCAGCCCCCTCATTCTCCGTCGTCCCCTTCTTCTATTGCCCTTGATCTTTCCCAGCATTAGGCTCTTCTCCAGCGAGTCCTTCCTTCTCATTAGGTGGCCAAAGTACTTGAGTTTCAGCTTCAGGATCTGGCCTTCTAAAGAGCAGTCGGGGTTGATCTCCTCTAGGACTGACCAGTTTGATTGCCTTGCAGTCCAGGGGACTCGCGGGACTCTTCTCCAGTGAGTCCTTCCTTCTCATTAGGTGGCCAAAGGACTTGAGTTTCAACTTCAACTGGCCTTCTAAAGAGCAGTCGGGGTTGATCTCCTCTAGGACTGACTGGTTTGATCGCCTTGCAGTCCAGGGGATTCGCAGGAGTCTTCTCCAGCACCATAGTTCAAAGGCCTCCATTCTTTTGCGCTCAGCCTTTGTTATGGTCCAACTTTCACAACCATACGTTGCAACTGGGAAAACCATGGCCTGGACTATACGTACTTTTGTTATTTATTTATTAAGTTTATATGCCTTCCATATTGTAATTTGAGGGAACCTTGGGTGGCGAGGCAACGCTGCACTTCATCATTGAAAGACGTGGGAGGGCAACATATAGCCATGGGGCAAAACCCTCTCCCAGCTCCCTTCTAGAAGTCCTGGACCACGACCCCTCCCCAGGATTTTGCTGTCAGATTTCCACAGCAAACATCTCTTTAGAGTCACCCATCTTGCCACTGGCACCACCTAAATATGTTACACAAGGGAGGCAGGACAGAAGAACCTGCAAAAATCAGAGGAAAGCTATTGAACATCTTAGCCTCATCTCACCTGGTGACAGCACTACTACTCTCTACTATCTTGGGAAGCTGGAAGTAAATCCTCTCTACCTCTCAACCAGCCACACATTGAAACAAACAACCTTGCTTTCAGATCTCTGATAGGCTTCCCCTCAAAAGCTTCTGTTATGAGATGCTGGTTAAAAAAAAGCTCCAAGATCTACAGTACTATTGCTTAGAACAGGGGTCTTCAAACGTGGCCCTTTTATGACTTGTGGACTTCAGCTCCCAGAATTCCTCAGCCTGGCTGAGTTGAGGTCTTGGAGTTGAAGTCCACAAGTCATAAAAGACCCCTGGCTTAGAAACAAAGCCTCCTCTGCCTTTTTAACTCAGTGCTCATGCTAAATGCTGGCTTAAAAAAGGAATCCTGAAATTCCTACAGGGAATTGGATGAGATCAAACGAAACAAAGAGTTAAAATAGTAAAAAATGGATTACAATGTCTCTCCGCTAGATGGAGATATAGAACCATTTTCTACTTCTTGCAAAGTGCACTCTCAAACACCCGCTGGCACAAACACACATAACGCAAAATGGCCTTGGAAAGTTGGAGCATTCCCCAAAGACAAAGACATGTATAAGGCCTAAATGAGCGGTTTCCTTTTCAAGCCTTACCAATATCACTTTTGTTGCAATGGGTAAGGCTTGCAAAGGCGAGAGGAGCTTACGAATACCACAGAGAACATCTAACGCTGCTAATGCCAAGGTGATAATGAAATAATTAAGCCCGTCGCCCCAAAACAAGGAATCTCACTCAATTATTCTAGTGATCAGCCAATTCAATTAGGCTGCAACTAAAATAGTGGGGTTTCCCCCCCTTGCAGTAAGAATTGCATATTTTTTGGGATGACATACTGAAATGCATTTCGCAACATTTTTTTTGAAGTAGAAAATCGACCAGGGTTTTTATAGGCTGTCTCCAGAACTTTAACTTCAGCTTGGAAAAAAAAAAATCCCCACAACTTCTTTGGCATTCATTTTAGAGGTGCTTTTGGATTGCATTTTACACCTGGGCAAATCTCCCGTTTGTTTTCACAATCGCTGTCACTAAGCTATGATTGTCCAAGATGCAGCGTGTAAATCACACCCAGCACACAAAAAACAGGGATGCTTCAATCTGGAAAGAAGGAAGACCACTTATCCTTATATTTTTAAATTGGTATTCCTCTAGACTGAACATAAGTCCAGAATCGAGGCCATAAAATCTAAAACTATTTATGGGTGTGCTTTTTTAAAAAAGGGAAATGTTTTTACACATGAATAAGATGAGAAGAGACAAATAAGCAGGGAGAATTAGTTTATAAAATAAGATCTTTAATATGGCATATTCACTTCTGCAATAATTGTTTTTATGGCTCGCTATACATGGTCTGCAGCCATTCCAGAAAATTGGAACAAATTCTTGGGTCCAAATTTTGCTTAAGAGTAGAGTAGAGTAGAGTAGAACAGAACAGAACAGAACAGAACAGAATAGAATAGAATAGACAAATAGAATAGAATAGAATAGAATAGAATAGAATAGAAAAAGGAATAGAGTAGAGTAGAGTAGAGTAGAGTAGAGTAGAATAGAATAGAATAGAATAGAATAGAATAGAATAGAATAGAATAGAATAAGTATAGTGTAGTGTAGTATAGGGTAGGGTAGGAATAAGAATAGAGTAAAGTAGAGAGTGGAGTGGAATGGAATGGAGTAGAGTAGAGTAGAGTTGAGTAAGAACAGAAAAGAACAGAACAGAACAGAACAGAACAGAATAGAATAGAATAGAATAGAATAGAATAGAAATTTTTTATTGGCCAAGTGTGATTGGACACACAAGAAATTTGTCTCCGGTGCATAAACTCACAGAATACATACAAACAACAAGTGATAAATCATGATCATAATCATCATAAAGATTTACCAATATTAGTATGACTTCATGGATGATTAATTCAAGCTAGGTTTTTTTTTTCTTTTTGGTAATTTCTTGCTTCCTCTTGACGAGGCTCCTGAATACTTGGGGAAGTCATCCCATCTGGGACCATCCAGAACCCCAGTCTTTTCTGCATCCCAAATGGAGAGTCATAGCTTTAGAAATGCATTGGCCAATGAGGTTTATTAAAAAATAGAGAAGTTTTATTTCTTTATTTCCCTTTCATCAGGTCACTGGGTTACCAAGCCAAGCAGGAAACGTGATATACTTCGAATACACAGCACTAGAAATTTCCTTTGGCACTTGTGCATGGACATGAACAAGTATTAGTCCATTTCCAGCAGAAAAGTCTCTTGGAAGTATTTTTGAGTTTGCCTAATAGGCTTTGTTGGACGAGGAAGGAAACATTTGCTGGTCAAAATCTGAGACTCAGTTTGTTTTGCTCTTGAAGGAGAAGGAAAACACCCAATAGATCATTTCAAGATTCCATTCAATTCAGCATTGAGCTTAATCAAGGATGAGTTTTCCTAATGTTCAGGCTTCAGCAGTAATCATTAAGTAATCAAGTCTCTCCATGGATTTCTTCCCCAGGAATCTGCCCAGTTCCGTGATTACATAATTGTTTATTTAACGGTTTTGGCATGCCCCTTTTATCATAAATATTAACTAACAGTTGTCCTAATAAAAATTGGGACTGTGTGGCTGTGAATGGAACTAACCCAATTCCACCACTACTAAAAAATTCTCAACTCCCACCAGATGGTGCTTCTTATTAAACGGCATTTTCCAATTAACTCTAGAAAGTGAAGGAAGGAATCAGATCTGTGAACCTGGCTTTTCCAAACAACATTTGAAAATTAGAAAAAGAAACCCAAAAAAAAAACAGATGGGAAACACATGATCTGGAAAGAGAAGCAGTAACAAATCTTTTCTCTTCCTTCAACTTTCATAGTAATGTTTACTGCAGCTGGGATAGCAGCGGATCTAATTCAATTTCTAGCCAAAGCTGCTCTTCCTCCTCCTCCTCCACATCATCTGCATATAGAGCAGACATGCAGAGAGTCAAAGACTGGCACAGATTATATTGATTTCACTTTCACCTCTCTTTTTCTAGCTGCTTAACCGTAAAGGCAAATCAAATAGTTAAAACAGCTGAAATAATGGTTGACCTATGTCCAAAGACTTGACTCAAAGAGGAAGGTCTTGAATCCAGAGAGAATGACAGCTAAGCTCAACTCTGAGTTAGTGCACTTCGTGACTTGGGATGAGATTTTCTTGAGCATATTGCATAAGTGGCCCTTTTCAATAGAGTCTCTTCTGGTGAACTCAAGTCTTCAAGATGAGCCATTTAGGGTTTTCAATGTTAGAAGTAACGGCTAGAATTGGATTCAAGAAACATTATGTAGATCTTCTTTCCAAATAAAGTTGGCTTCTTGACTTCCAGGTTATGGCTTTGGTGGAATTTCTATTTCCCTACCAGATCTTTCTCTCCCCCCCCCCTTTTAATAGATTCTTCAGTTTGGGGACGGTTTATGTCATCTTTCAACCAGAGATGAGAATTTAGTCATTGTTAAATCCTGTATCTCAGAACAAGATGAAGACAAACATAGTTTCCAGGATCAGTCAAGGTTGTTTTGGAGGTAAGTCTGTAAGAAAAAGGACTACTATAACTGTGGTCCTGTTCATGAAGGGTTATCATCTGGTAGGATCCAGGAAGAAAGCCATAGCATCCAATCTCTAGAACAGGGGTCTTCAAACTTGGCCCTTTTATGACTTGTGGACTTCAACTCCCAGAATTCCTCAGCCAGCATGGCTGAGGAATTCTGGGAGTTGAAGTCCACAAGTCATAAAAGGGCCAAGTTTGAAGACCCCTGCTCTAGAATGTCATCTTTTAGTAGGTATGATTTTCCCTGATCCTTCCAGCTTTCACAAGATTTTAATACAGTTTTGCTGTGAAACCTGAGGCTTGGATGGTCTGGGTGAGTCTGTTCATTGGTTGTGTTACTCGGGAGGGTTATTGGTGATGTTGAGAGTTGATTTCTTAGTTGCTATGCATTTATTTTATTTATAATTTTATTTTTAATTATTAGCCAGACTCCTGTACTTGAGATACCATGTACATGAGATGGGAAGCCAGTGGTAGACTGTGGATATTCTTCAAGCACGTTCTAGGTAGAATCAATTGCCCTCGACTACAATCTGGATGTAAGACATGGAAACTCATTGTTCAATCCTACTTTAAACTTAGATTTAAAGGATCAAGGAATTGGTAACAGGAAAATTTGTGTTCTGAGTTTCTACAGAGTTGTTGCCAGGGTGGACAAAACCAAGGTAGAGGAAGGAGTGACCAACTTTAGATGCTCAAAGTGGCTTCTCTGTTCTCAGAATCCTCTCTTAATTGCATGCTCCTTCAAAAAAAAATTAGACTTATCCTTTCCTCCCCCAGAAGTTTTGACCTCCTCGTTTTTGGGAATGTAACACAACCTACCTAATTTTGCTGATACTTTCTCACTCTTTCACCTTTTTCTTGAAGTTCATAAGAGTTGGTCTCCTTCAAGCAGCAAAAAGATCCAGTTTATAGACAGCTATGTCTGACATAGGATTAAATGCCACCTAAGCTCTTGAATTTCACTGCTGTGTTGTAGGATATCTGCTTGGTAAGGAAGAGGTTTATTATTATTTTTTTGTTTAATTAAAATCAGATGTCCAAGTTCAAGCAGAGGAGAGAAGAGTCAAGAGAAAGATCTGGTTGTATGCCATTTTCCACATTTAACCAGTTTTACTTAGGAAAGCAGTTGATTGTATCAGCTGACTAAATGTGGAACTATAAACGTAGAGAGGAGAACACATAGACCATGTTTTTGAAAACCATTTCCTGGCTATTGGATTTAAAGGCCATTTCTCCTTTTTCCAGATTCTTTCTCCTTAAAATATGGGAGAGTTTGAATCCAAACAATGTATGCCTTTCTTGGGCATAAGGCTGCTGGGTTTTTTTTTGTGCTGAATCAATGATATTTGTTCATCTAAATTTGCTATTAGTATTCAGGATGTTGAAAAAAAAAAGAAAAGTGGGTGGGTCTTCACTGTTCTTTGCTCTGGAAAAAAAGTTTTCACCCGTTTTGGATTTCTACCGCTCTTTCCCAGACGCTGACTAAACTTTTCAAAAACCTGAAAATGTTGCATGTGCTGGCTTGTCTCCCAGGCTAGTATGTCCAAATTACAGACAATATACCAGTCATCCAAAAATAGAGAACAGCTACTTTTCTGAGTGTTTCTACATCTCATGATCAAACAATATAGGTTTTGTGTCCATGTGTGTGTGTTGTAACTCATAAGCAAGAAAAGGAAGTCCAGAAAACAAAGCACATTGGCAAACTAGATATGGTCTTCTTGAAGAGTTGTACAGAGTCTTTCTTTCTTTCTTTCTTTCTTTCTTTCTTTCTTTCTTTCTTTCTTTCTTTCTTTCTTTCTTTCTCTTTTCTTGTTTTTTTCTTTCTTTCTCTTTTCTTTCTTTCTTTCTCCTTTCTTTCTTTCTTTCTTTTCTTTCTTTCTCTTTTCTTGTTTTTTTCTTTCTTTCTCTTTTCTTTCTTTCTTTCTCCTTTCTTTCTCCTTTCTTTCTTTCTTTCTTTCTTTCTTTCTTTTTCTCCTCCTCCTCCTTCTTCTCCTTCTCCTTCCTCTTCCTCTTCTTCCTTTCATCCTAATCCATAAAGATGAAACTTATGTCCCTAGCCATTGGTGCCAGCACAAGCAGGAAGCGGGACAATGAAAATTTTGGATGCTGGTCCTTGGAAAAAATTGCTTTCCACAGGCAACAGATCCTTCTCTTCAAAATTTGCTCTTGGATTTAATCAACTTCGATTACCAAAAAGAAAAAAAAAACTTACGTAATTATCTTCCAGCTGGATTGGATAAATCTCATGCTTTCACCCAAACATGGTGCCAAGGAAGTCCTGGAAAAACCCTCTTTGTTGGCCTTTGCATTTGAGCTTGTTACCATTGTGACTCATTCTGAAAAGCCACAAAGTGTCTGTTCCTTTCATAAGAGCTTTGTGTTGAGTTTTATGTACTGGGAACAATTCCTTCTTTCCTGTTCACTGCTGCATCTTTTAGATAGATTACTAGAAGCCTGTCAATTTAGACTTGATACATCAGAGAACTTCCTTGTCTGCCTTCCTTCCTTCCTTCCTTCCTTCCTTCCTTCCTTCCTTCCTTCCTTCCTTCCTTCCTTCCTTCCTTCCTTCCTGATTTGTCTTTTTGTTCAAATTCACCAAAATTCAGATTGTTACATGACCATTGTTGGGTCATATTTGAGGATGGAGACGCATTGGACATAATGGCACTGACATACTTTCTTTTTTTTAAATTTTTTTATTATTTTTCACCATACACCATACACCAAAATAAACTTAAAATACATAAACATAAATCTTTTCTGTTAACAGAACAGGGCTATACATTTTAACCATTCTTTACATCTTATTTACATCAATAATTATATCTTTTTCTTTCTCTGTTCTAGCCAATTATAACATTTATTCCAAATTTCATAAAATTCTGTTGCCTCTTTATCTTTTAATTCTAACGTAAGTTTATTCATTTCTGCGCATTCCAAAATTTTGTATATAATCATTTCATTTATGGGTGTATTTTCACTCTTCCAACATTGAGCATATGCTATACGAGCTGCAGTCAATATGTGTATAATGATATGTTGGAGTTGTTTTTCAATCTTTAAATTTATTATGCCCAAAAGAAATAATTCTGGTTTGAAGTCTATTTGTATCTCAATTATCTCCTGTATCCAATCTCTTATTCGTTCCCAATAGTTTTTTTGCTTTGGGGCACAGCCACCACATATGATAAAATGTTCCTTCTCTAATTTTACATTTCCAGCACTTCGGGTCTATATTTTTATGCATTTTGGCCAATCTCGCTGGTGTTAAATGCCATCTATAAATCATTTTATATTGATTCTCTCTGTATGCAGTTGATAGCGTCAATTTGCAATTTATGTTCCATAATCTTTCCCATTCCTCTAAATTTATATCTCGTCCGACATTTCGTGCCCACGCTAACATCGGCCCCTTCACAAGCCCCTTCAAGGCTTCCAATCACAACCAACCCAACTGAACAATCAACACTCCAGGAGCAACACCACTTTTGTGAAGTAAGCAGAGCTGAGGTTCACAGATGCTATGTTTCAGTGGCCATACCTGTCCTCTGCAACAGCTTTCCTTTAGAGGCCCAAGTTGCTTTATATTGCTCCCCCTTCCAAAAATATTTCAAACCAGAACTGTTTCAGAGGTGGCATGGAAAGTGACATGACACTATATCTAAATGGTCATATGTACATACATATACATACACATGGTCATATGTAGCAACTGCTACAAAGAAGAGGGGGTCAACCTCCAAAACACCTGAAGGTAAGATAAAAAGCAATGGATGGAAACTAATCAAGGAGAGAAGCAACCTAGAACTAAGGAGAAATTTCCTGACAATGAGAGCAATGAATCAGTGGAACAACATGTCTCCAGAAGTTGTGGATGCTCCAACATTCAAGGTTTTTAAGAAGACATTGGACAAACATCTGTCTGAAATGGCATAGGGTTTCCTACTTTATCAGGGGTTGCACTACTAGAAGATCTCCAAGGTCCCTTCCAATTCTGTTCTTCTGTTATTCTGCACAAAGTCACTGAGATCTGAGTTTAACTCAAAGAAGACGTTGAATAGGCAGAATCTATCAATGAGCAGTTCAAATATTCTTTACGGAGAAGATTTCAACCTTGATGAGCCAGCAATTAACCACAGCAAGATGGAACTGAAGCAACCCGAGTTAAACCACTGCTTTAATTTCCCAGAATCCTCTGGTGAACTGCATCGTTGAAAGCATTGTGGGAAATGAAAATGGTAGCTTTGAGTCTTCCAGCTGCTTTATGCCCCAAGTGACAGCCATATGTTATTTCAAGATAATATGTCCTGATAGTACTCAGTCCATAATACATCACAATTTGTTGTTGATTTAAGCAGATGTGGTCATCTGGGGAATGTAAAGCATTTAGACTAACCGCAAAGTGACCCTGAGTATTTGGTGGCCTTTAAATCCAGATGTCAACTCTTGGGAATAAAAAACTATTTTTTGTCACTGATATGATCTTGACCTCCTTTTTTCCTGACTGTGTTGATAAGCTCTAGGGCATGCTCTTTATAAATAGTGAAACAATAATTAAAAAGTAAAATGGAAAGAATGCCAGAGCTTAAGAAGCAAAATATATAATAGTTTTATCAGCCTTTTTTTTTCCTCTTGAGAAGTCTACTCTATTCTGTCTGTTTTGTTAACTTTCTATTGATGTTGCAATAGGAAACAGAACTCTATGAAGGTCAGGAAGTTTTCAGCCAGTCCAGTTAAAATCAGATGGTGATCTGGATAGTTTCTTGTGGAAAACACATAACAAACAATTAAATGCTGACCTTGTTAGCTCACTTGCCAAAGCCAGGCAGCATAACTCAGGGATAAGGTGGTGAAGTGAATTAAGTAGCAGAATTGTAAGAGAAAGAAAGAAGGAAGGAAGGAAGGAAGGAAGGAAGGAAGGAAGGAAGGAAGGAAAGAAGGAAGGATGTCTTGACTTTTCAAATTAAGTAGCTGAATTGTAAGAGGTTGAAAAAAGAAAGAAAGAAAAAAGAGAGAGAGAGAGAGAGAGAGAGAGAGAGAGGATATTTTGACTTTCCAAGTGAAATAGCCGAATTGTAAGAGGAAGAAAGAAAGAAAGAAAGAAAGAAAGAAAGAAAGAAAGAAAGAAAGAGAAAGTCTTGACTTTTCAAATTAAGTAACAGAATTGTAAGAGGAAGAAAGAAAGAAAGAAAGAAAGAAAGAAAGAAAGAAAGAAAGAGAAAGTCTTGACTTTTCAAATTAAGTAACAGAATTGTAAGAGGAGAAAGAAAGAAAGAAAGAAAGAAAGAAAGAAAGAAAGAAAGAGAAAGTCTTGACTTTTCAAATTAAGTAACAGAATTGTAAGAGGAGAAAGAAAGAAAGAAAGAAAGAAAGAAAGAAAGAAAGAAAGAAAGAAAGAGAAAGTCTTGACTTTTCAAATTAAGTAACAGAATTGTAAGAGGAAGAAAGAAAGAAAGAAAGAAAGAAAGAAAGAAAGAAAGAAAGAAAGAAAGAAAGTCTTGACTTTTCAAATTAAGTAACAGAATTGTAAGAGGAGAAAGAAAGAAAGAAAGAAAGAAAGAAAGAAAGAAAGAAAGAAAGAGAAAGTCTTGACTTTTCAAATTAAGTAACAGAATTGTAAGAGGAGAAAGAAAGAAAGAAAGAAAGAAAGAAAGAAAGAAAGAAAGAAAGAGAAAGTCTTGACTTTTCAAATTAAGTAACAGAATTGTAAGAGGAAGAAAGAAAGAAAGAAAGAAAGAAAGAAAGAAAGAAAGAAAGAAAGAAAGTCTTGACTTTTCAAATTAAGTAACAGAATTGTAAGAGGAAGAAAGAAAGAAAGAAAGAAAGAAAGAAAGAAAGAAAGAAAGAAAGAGAAAGTCTTGACTTTTCAAATTAAGTAACAGAATTGTAAGAGGAGAAAGAAAGAAAGAAAGAAAGAAAGAAAGAAAGAAAGGAAGGAAGGAAGGAAGGAAGGAAGGAAGGAAGGAAGGAAGGAAGGAAGGAAGGAAGGAAAGGTGCTTATTTTTGTTTTTCAGCCAAGGGAACCAGACTTTTCTGAAGATGCTTCCATGATTATTTGGCCAGCATGACTATATACACAGAGGTGCATGGAACACTGTTACTGTCCCACCAAAGTGGTACCTATTTATCTACTCACGTTTGCATGTTTTTGAGCTGCTAGGTGGGCAGGAGCTGGGATAAGGAATGGGAGCTCACCCTGTCATGCAACGCTCCGGTCACGAACCTGGACTGTCAGCTTTCCAGCTGAGAAGCTCAGCATCTTTTAACCACTGAGCCATCAGGCTCCTGTCCTACCATAAAATAAAACAGAACAAAATTCTTTGGCCTCTTTATTAGCAAGAGAGAAAGGCATTTCCTGTTAAATTTGCAAAGAAGTTACGAAGATAATCAAATGGGTTATTGATCCAGCTATTCTTTACCTTAATGCCTATTTCAAGAATTCAAGCATTTAAGGACACCTTCAACCTACAGATTTATCCACCCACCCCGTAGTTGATTCCTTTGAGATGGTTTCAGTTGATCTGTCCCAGGTCAAAAGAGAAGACAAACTCTCCTGTAGTTTGGTGTCAGACTAAACCTGCTTTTTGTAGCTTCTAAAAAACACAATGGAAAGATTCCTTGATTCCTCTCCCAGCCTGCGACCTTATTTAACATCTAACTGCAGAAGTAGAGCAACTTTTTTCCTAGGCATTCATTTCATTCATTCCAGGGTTAATCTTAATTAATGCTCGTCTAGTCTCTCCTGATTTCTGGCTTTCCTTTAAGATAATAGTTTGCACAAGCTACCTTAAAAAGTGGTGGTGGTGGTGGGGGGGAAACCACATCCAGCCTGACTGAGTCCACATCTGGTTTTTTCTTTCCTTCAGACTTCCTTTGGCAGCAGCTTAGGAGCCTGCGCATCTGGGGATGTTTGAAAGCATACAAAGGAATTGCTGGAGCAAGCAGAAGTGAAAAAGCTCTGAAGAGAGTGAGGATGTGTTCATAAAAAAAACGGAGCAAAGAGGTTTTACAACTCCACTCTCTCTCCCCAAGGTATCCTTGACCGTGCAGGTCTACAAGGAAAGAGAAAAAACTGGAGAAGATGAAGGAAAACATTTCTTTCAGGATTGTGGACTGCGTTTTAAAAATCCTTCTGATCCTGCTCTCCATTTTAAATACAGCTTCTGCACCTCCACCGCCCACCTTCAGGCAATCGGAAGACGTAGCCTTGATCCCATCACCCATCATTAGGTTTCCAGGTGACGTTTCCCCCAAAACTGACAAAGAATTGGCATTCGTAAGTTGAGCTTGTTGTTGTTGTTGTTGTTGTTGAAATAGTTTGCAATTTCTGTGCAAGATCTGGATCCATATCTCCTTCCAAAGTTACAGACCAGAGATCAAAAAATAGTTGGCAGACCGACTGACTTCTTGGTCTTAGAAAAGCTTTTCTTTCTTTTTCTTTCTTTCTTTCTTTCTTTCTTTCTTTCTTTCTTTCTTGTAGAAAAGCTTCTTTCTTTTTCTCTTTCTCTTTCTTTTTCCTTTCTTTCTTTCTTTTCCTTTCTCTCTCTTTCTTTCTTTTTCTTGTAAAGCCAAGTCAAAACAGTGTAATTTTGAGCAATCTCACTCCAGAAAGTCTATCACGAGATTTCTGAGGCTTGAATAAACAAATCTGAAGCAAACCCTACAGTTTTTTTTTTCCAGGATGACCTGTAATTTGCTTGTAAGTTGTTGTTGTTTTTTTCTCTTTTACGTGTGTATAAAATATAAGCTTTAAGAATCGGGACTTCCATCTGGATGATTTTCTTGCTCTGTTTTTTTCTTAATGTATTACTTATGCATAGTCGGAGAGGCCCACTTACTATTTAAAGCTTAATTTTTCAGCCAACTTACTAACAAGTCCCAAAACTCATCTTGAAAGGCAGTAATTGCCCCTTAGAGCTCTGCCAGAGTTATGTTTGTAGCAAATCTGTTGGAGAGGGGGCCTATAAAATGTTTCGTATTATAATTACGATTCCTCATCTGTTCAGTGACTCTTTAAAAGTTGACTGTCTAGAAAATAAGTTAGGAGAAACACGCTTCGTTGACTTGCACAGTAGTAGCTGAGAGTTTATTTATTTACTTAGAAGATGTAGATGCTTGCCCACTCACTCACAGGGATTCTTGAGCAGCTTGCAAACAATAAAAAAACCCCAATGTAAAAAAGAATAAAAATAAGAAACCTCCAACGAAGAGTGGGTTACTTTATTGTGTAAATTCCTCTGTTTTCTCTTGAGCTTCATCATGATATAACACTGCAGTCAAATTGCAGGATTCAAATTCTAGTACCGATAAAGGAGAATATTTATAGCTCAGGGTTGAAATGAGGGGTCCTTGGTGCTCTCTGAGCCTGGTGATTTTCTTACAGACGTTTTATTACCCAACTAGGTAGCATCATCAGTGCTAAAAGGGAGAGGGGTTTGCAGAGAGGAGGAGGAGAAGGGAGGAAGAAGAGGAAGAGGAAGAGAAAGAGGAAGAGGAAGAGAAGAAGAACTGTCAGATCCTTGGTGCTCTCTGAGCCTGGTGGTTTTCTTGCAGACGTTTCATTACCCAAACTAGGCAACATGATCAATGCTAGTTGCTAGTTTATCACTAGCACTGATGATGTTACCTGGTTTGGATAATAAGACTTCTGCAAGAAAATAACCAAGTTCAAAGAACACCAAGAACCCCTCAAATCCTAGTCCCATTGGGTTACTGGACTCTGGACTTTAGCTTGTAGCTGAAGAGCAAGCTCTATTAATTTGCCTCTATAATTAAATTGCATTGAATTCTGAATAAAGCTCTGATGATTATAGGCATGAACCACTGGGTGTAGATAATCTGCCCTTGTAGGAGGAAAAGTGATGGTAAATACCTTTTTAAAACGCTCTCTTCTTCTAACTATCACTGGATTTGAGTTCCCACCCTTCTGAGGAGGGCAAGCAACAGACGTTGTCGCATAGAAGATATATATTAATGGTGAGCAGGTAGTCCTCAGCTTATGATTGTTCGTTTGGCCATCGCTCAGATTTACAATGGCATTGGAAAATGTGATTTGCAACCGGTCCTTGCGTCCACAACCACTGAATCCTCTTCACAGTCATGTGAAGAAAAATTTGGCCCTTGGCAACCAGCACGTCTAGCATCCTGGAGATCACGTGATTTCCGTTTGCAACCTTCCCGGGGGCAAAGTCAATGAGAGAAGCTGGATTCACCAAACAACCACATGATTCCCTTAGAACTGCAGTGATTCGCTTAACAAGTGTGGCAAAAAAGAGGAGATCTTGTCAGGCACTTAACAACCGACTTGCTTAGCAGTGGAAATTCTGGTCCCAAGTGTAGTCGTAAGCCGAGGATTACTGTAGTTTCAAGACCAACAGGTTCTCCCCCCCCCCGCTAGGGTTGTTCATGGAAGGCTGAAAGTTGCAAAGTCTCCATGTAAAGTGGGCGAAAGACTGCAGAACATTAAGAATGAAGGACTAACTCAAGACTAGAGTTGACCCTTCTATTCTTGTTCAAAGCCTTTGACCTAACTCAGTGATGGCAAACCTTTTAGAGACCGAGTGCCCCAAAACCACCCCGCCCCCGCCCTGCCCGCCACCCCATGCCCCGCCTGCCCACAGGGCCACCCACCTCCACGGCCCACTGCAACAGTTCATCCAGGCGGCCCAGCAACGCCATGGTGGCCACACACTCCACCCACGCCCTGCAGCATCATCTGCACATGACGGAGCACAAGGGCGGAGTCTTGTCCCCACTACCCAGCTGCCATGTCCTTGGCTGCGCTGCTCTGTGTGGGCTGTGCCCGGGGGCGACTCTCTGGGGGGGGCTGTTGGTGAGGAGGGAGCCGTTGGGGGAGGCAGGGCTAGGGCGAAGGCACGCGTGCCCACAGAGAGGGCTCTGAGTGCCGCCTCTGGCACGCATGCCATAGGTTTGCCACCACTGACCTAGCTGTTATTCCCAACCATAGATATCATCAAGGTGAACTCAAGTTATGGTCAAAAAGCCCAAGTGGCAGCCATGATGGAATGACTGAACCTTTGCCTGTTTGGGTTTATGTTTGGGATCGATTTGTGCAGGATCCTGGCTCCCCTCTTTACCTTTTGTCACCCCAAGACACTCTTCTATCATATTATTATACAAAGCAAAAGTTCATTGCCCATCCTAGTCTTGATGTTGACATCAGCTTCAGAGATGACTTAATTAACATGAGACACGCCGACAGATTCATTTAGCCAATTGGGCCAAAGACAAATGCAGAATTAGGCAACTGTAGGGCTGATCTTTGGGTGGGGGGGGGATCAACGTTTGAAAATTTGGTTTGTTTTTTCAACAAGAGAGGTAGAGATTGAGATCCATTTCTTTCTTTCTTTCCATTTTCACTGCCTGTCTTTTCTTCTCTCCAAAAGCAATACCTCAACAAGTATTATGGATGTCCCAAAGATAATTGCAACCTACTAGTCCTGAAGGACACTTTGGTGAAAATGCAGAAGTTCTTTGGGCTTCCTCAGACTGGTGAACTGGACCAAAACACTATAGAAACCATGAAAAAGCCCAGGTGTGGCAACCCAGATGTGGCCAATTATAATTTCTTCCCCAGGAAACCAAAATGGGAGAAAAACCTGGTCACATATAGGTAGGTACCAACTGGCACAGTGTCTTCTGAACATAATTACCCCAAGAAGGAAAACATGGATCTTCTAGTTGTTCCAACCACATGGAGGAACGATCATCAGCTTTTAGAGGAGCTTCCATCTCCAAATGCAGTGATCTATGACTTGGTAGAGGTTGAAAGTGTTTCCTGAAGATCCAATATTTGTTTTCTCCACTGGTCCTATGCATGCAATTGCCCAGCAAGGAAACCAGTAGAAAAGTAAAGATTTCTACTCTATTGTTTATTGTTCTCAGTGTTTTTAGAGGAAGACAGAATCCCTCGTAGTACTCACAACGTTTATGTGACAGTCCATAAATCTATAGATCAGCTGTGAACTCTATGCAAGGGGTTGGCAACTGCAGAAAAAATGATTAGCAGGCTGGAGGCTTAAACATATAAAAGAACGGTTACAGGAATTGAGTATGACTAGTTTAATGAAAAGGACTAGAGGGGATGTGATAGTACTGTTCCTATATTTGAGGGGTTCTTACAAAGATTAGGGGGTCAAAGTATTTTCCAAAGCACCAAAAGGCAAGACCAGAAACAGTGGTTGGAAACTAGAACCTAGAACTAAGGAAAAATTTCCTAATGGTGAGAGCAATTCAAGAATGGAATAGCTTGTCTTCAGAGGTTGTGGGTGCTCCATCACTGAAGGCTGGACAACCATGTGTCTGAAATGATATAGGGTTTCCTGGTTGTGCAGGGGGTTGGACTAGATGACCAACAAGGTCCCTCCCAACTCTATTATATCACATTCTATAGGCTGTAGGTCTTTCCAGAAACTTTAGTGGAGACAAGGGGTCCTCCATGCCAAAGAGAGCCAACTTCATCCTTCCACTGACTATTCTTTAAGAAAAGGGCCGTCTTCTTATTTGAAAGCTTGCAGCATCCTTCCAGAACACTGTCATTTTTAAGAATAGAATCTCTCTCTCTTTTTTTCTTTAAGGAAAAAAAAAACCTTAAAACTTGCATTCTGTTGAACTTCATGGAACAACATACCACAGGCTCCAATATGTCTGCCTTTCTCTTCTTAGAACTTTTGATTTGGCCACTTTGAGCTGGAGATGATATTAACCCCGCAGCCGTGTTGTGTCTGCAGCAACAGAGTCGAGCAGAAATTACAGGGTGACGAGGGAAGGAGATATTTGAAACGGCTCTTCGTAGTCCGTTGCTTGCATAAGGTTCAGGCAGAAGAAATATACTTTTTTTAAAAAAAAATTAAATTCCATCTCTGTGTTTACAAGCGCCCTCCTTTTCTGCACCTCATTGAGATGACTTGACTGGCCAGGAATTAGCTGTGGAACAAAAAGCAAATTGGCCAAATGATTTGGGAGCAAATCCAATGAAACAGAGTTTTGTATATAACACACAGCTAACAAGGGAGTTTTCTTTTGTCTGCTTGAAAAGAGGGTTAAATTTTAGGATGCCTAAAGTTATTCCAAGCTGACTGGTCAAGTTTTGCAGATCCTAGTCAGTTCAGGATGATTCAGCAGATAAATTTGCAAACGCAGGTACAGGAAGATTAGAGAGTGATGTTTTCAAGAATGCAGATTCCTTCTCCCCTCACCCCCAGGAAGGAAAGGAAAGGAAAGGAAAGGAAAGGAAAGGAAGGAAGGAAGGAAGGAAGGAAGGAAGGAAGGAAGGAAGGAAGGAAGGAAGGAAGGAAGGAAGGAAGGAAGGGATTTTATTCACCATCAGAAATTTAAAAAAAAACAGGAGGAATGGGGGTGAGGAGGTGGAGAAGGAAGGAGAAAGAGAGTGAAGAGAAAGGAGATGAAGAAAGAGAGAAGAAGGAAGGGAAGGAAGATGGAGACAATGAGAAGGAAGGGAAATGGAGAAGGAGAAGGAGAGGGAAGGGAGATAGGGAAAGGAAGAAGGAAAGTGAAGAGAAAAGAGATGGAGAGGAGGAAGAGGAGAGTGAAGGAAAAGGAGATGGAGACAAGGAGAAGAAGGAAGAAGGGAAATGGAGAAGGAGAAGGGAGACGGAGATAAAGAAAGGACGATGGAGACAGGCAAGAGGGGAGTGAAGGGAAGGGAGAAAAGAGAGAAAGGGAAACAGAAGGAATAGCTTTGGAAATTAATTCCCTTTCTGCATCTGCTAGTGCTATCTGCAGACTCTGGCCCATTGCACCATTAAACGAATGGGTCTATGTGCAGGATTAAGTGTGTGAGGTCTATCACAAAGACGTTAAATGTTCTCTTGTCTGGCTATGTAAGGGAGAATTACTGAGAACTATAATTCTGCAGTAACAAAATGGGTCCCCTCCAGGGCTTGAAACCCAAGAGAACAGATGAAATTATTTCTGCTGCCCTCTGGTGGCCGTCCAACTTTTTGCAGCCCAGATGAGATAGAATTGAGTTGGAGCTCTGTGTCATTCTGTATTGTTGCTGATGATCCTTATTTTTGTCCTAAGAATTTTAGGCTATACCCCAGATCTGGATTCTGAAACGGTTGATGATGCGTTTGCCCGAGCCTTCAAAGTCTGGAGTGATGTCACGCCTCTGGAATTCTCCCGAATTCACGATGGAGAGGCAGATATCATGATCAACTTCGGACGATGGGGTAGGCCAATAATACTACAGCATCTCGGTTCCTACGCGATCTTCTGGGTTGAGAAAATTTGCCTTGGCTTGACCCCAGTGAATAAGTAACCCACTATAAAAACCCACTAGTGTGTGTTTCAAATGGCTCCAAATCAAATCCACCAGACCTTTGACCTGCAAGGTGGCAAAGAAGCCACAGGCAACCTCAGGAACCACCAGTAGAAAAGTGGTGAATGAAAGGGTTATGCCCTTACCGGAGTCCTCCTTTTCAAAGGAAAAAATAAATCTGTAAAATAAAGGAGGTTTCTGTGCCCAAGGAGAACATGAAGACTTGCAACATTAGAAAAAAGATATTGAGACTCTGGAAAGAGTGCAGAGAAGAGCAACAAAGATGACTAAGGGTCTGGAGGCTAAAACATATGAAGAACGGTTGCAGGAGTTGGGTATGTCTAGTTTAGTGAAACTCTAGTTATTCTATTAACAACTGGATTCCTTAATCACTGATAGACACTGGAATGGATGGCTTTACTCAATCCTGGACACAAACAAGATCAAAATAAGGGAATTCCACCTCTCTCAAGTGTTGCTTAAGATCTCATGAAGTTAACCCGTTTGTTGCTCTCAGAAATCACAGTCTGGATTACAGAAGCCTTTGCTGGATCCTTCAAAATCCATTTTCGTTCATCTGCCCTTCTACTCAAGAGCTCAAGAGTGAATGGATGTGTACCTTTCTGATCCATCTCCTTTTGGGCTAGTAAATTTGAATCCTATTTACCCTCACATCAGTGCAATTCTCGGGTTTCCCCCTACCGCAAAAATAACTCTTAAATTAGTACTCCTGTCCCAAAGATATCATGATGCCAGTATCCACCATTTTGTTTTTGTTCCTTATTCTGCAGAGCATGGTGATGGGTATCCTTTTGATGGTAAAGATGGTCTTCTGGCCCATGCTTTTGCTCCTGGACCAGGGGTTGGAGGTGATTCCCATTTTGATGACGATGAACTTTGGACTCTGGGTGAAGGTCAAGGTAAGGCAGCCCTTTTGGCTTCAGAACATACTCAACTGTCATTGGCTGCTGTTATTTTTCTGCTGATGGGTCCTCTGTCTTCTCCTTCCAAGTGGTCAGGGTGAAATACGGCAATGCAGATGGAGAGTTTTGCAAATTCCCCTTCCTGTTTAGTGAGAAGGAATACAACAGCTGCACCGATGCAGGGCGAAGTGATGGATTTCTCTGGTGCTCGACCACCTACAACTTTGATACAGATGGCAAATATGGATTCTGCCCCCATGAATGTAAGTTGAAGGATGGCTGTGGGGATTTAAGCAGACTGCTTTCATCGGGCGTGGTCTTATGGTCTCATGACAGGGTAGACACGAACCGTTGACTCTTCTCCATCTTCGGGTGTGCTAGTTTCCATAAGTTCCTCTGATCTCCCAAGGGACAATTTGTCCAAGGTGATTAAGATAAAGGGTCAGCACGGTGAGGAGGAGCTGCAAAACGCCACTGAATTTAAAAACTCAGGGAAATGATGAGGTGAAATTAGAATCATGAGTGGGCAGGAAACTAGAATTCCTGAAAAAACCATCCAACTCCAAATGCCAGCTTTATCACTGCACAAGTTCTCCGTACCAGACATTTCTCTGCTCGGCTGTTATCAAAGAGAAATAATAGTAAGCAAATGTCCATTTCCCGTGAATGAAGGCAAATATACATATCCCAGGGGATAATGTTGCAGGATCCAGTCTGGGTCAGTCACCAGGACTAGAGTCTTGGTGAGCTTTCAGATTAGTCTTCCGAGCTTTCAGATTCATACTGGAGCCCATCCTGGGGGAACTTCTCCCTCACCAGAATGGAGGCAGAGAAGTTCCCAGGAGTTGGGCTCCAGCACGTGTTCAAAAGCTGAAGAAAACTAAACTTCTGGTCTTGGTGACCAACCTAGATTGGATCCTGCAAATGCCCATTTGTGTGCTATATCTGGACCAGCAGACATCCAACGCGGGAATGGCCACTGAGATTCAGCCTTGTCCACCTCACAGAGATTTAATTAATATTAGACTTATATGCCACCCATCTTGCCTAGAGGCAACTCTAGGCAGCCTACAATCCATCAAAGAACCAGATAAAAAACCAAAAACAATAAATATTAACACCAAAGATACCCGTACACTAGGGCTACCGTGAAGACAATTTTCTATTAAAAATAGAGGGTTTCCCCTTGATATATTGGGAACTAGGATTATGTTGTTTTTTTTGTTTTGTTTTGTTTTTTGCAATGAGTTCATAAAATTAGAAGATTGTAGCGAGGCTTGGCAGATATTTTGCATTTAACGAAGAAGAAACTGGAAACACCAGGGCTTGGATTTTGGAGACAGATCAGGAGCTTTTGTGTGTGACGCATTTTTTTTGTCAGAATCACTGAGTAACAACAAACCCACAGATGGTCCTTGTTAGACAAATAGTGGCATTGTTCACATGATTATTCCAAAACATTGTTTTCTAAAAGCTGCCTAAGAAATGCAGATGTTACAAGAGCAGACAAGAGCGAGTCTTCTAAATGTCAATGCGTTAGAGTTCATCTCACTCAAAGGTCCCTACACACCACCGCATGCGGTGTCTCTTCTCCAAGGTTATATAGATTCTCTGAAGATGCAAAACCCCAAACCCTTAGGAAGTGTTATTTTATGTGAGACCTCCCTCCCTCCCCTCCTTCCTCCTTCCTTGCTTCCATCCCTCCCTCTCCCTTCCTCCCTCATCTTCCTTCCTTCCTTCCTTCCTTCCTTCCTTCCTTCCTTCCTTCCTTCCTTCCTTCCTTCCTTCCTTCCTTCCCTTCTTCTTTCTTTCTTTCCTTACTTTACCCTACCCTACCCTACCCTACTCATTTCTTCCCTTTCCTTCTTCACTAATCCCTTCCCTTTTTAAAGAAATATCACAGGTAAATGTAACAATAAATCAGCCCCTCAATTCAATTTTTTTGTACCGCAACACTCACAAGTCCCAGCTACCAGGGCTAATTCCCATGGATGATGGTGTGGCTGTCACTCGTAATGTATTACTGGTTACAGTTCTAGTGTCTCAGCTTTTACTCTTTGATTTGCGCTCTATAGGAAGGCAGGATTTAAATACCATCAATCATATATATAGAAAAACAAATCTGTGTGTCAAAATATTCCCCCAACCTTCCTCTGACTTTTGACTAACTCTTCAGAAAGAGAGCCATGGAAACTCCAGCTGGGCTGAATGTAACTGCAGACATTTGGATGTTATTGGCAGAAAGAAAAACAAGCCCTATCTCTCTGTAAATCTTATAAATACAGACATACTGGAGAAAGTCTTTGTCTTGAAATTCACCAGGAATTACTAATTTGTACTGTTCTTTCCTTGCCTATTTTGTTTTACGTCTTGTGGCTGTGTGATGATCTATCCGTTGTGTGTGTTACCTTAGAACTAAACTTGGAAATGCTGGTTAAACAGGGAAATAAGAAAGACAGAAGTTTTTTCTTTCATGGATAAATGTTTTGGGAAACCTCCTAAAACCTCACTGCCCTTGGAATGGTGAAACAAGGAAATTGTGTGAACAAATCATAAGACCTTTTGTCCTTTGGGAATTGAGATCCTGCCTTGCAGCATTTCCCCCCATTGAATAAAGTAGATCCTCTTTTTAATTATTGTTATGGTTGTTCCAGTTTTAGAGTTGTCTCTGCTATCAAAGCTAGTCAAAAGCTGCTAAAAGAGAAACAGAGGATTTGGAAACTTTCGGTGCCTGTGCTTACTAAACATAAAAAGCCTTCTTTGGACGTTGAGGCAATGACTATTTCCAGAAACACTGCATTAAGTTTCCATACTTTCCCCCCCCTAAATGTTCAGTGGTTAAACTAATAAGATATGCTGTTAAAGGCCAACCCTGGCCAAGTTTATAGCCCAAAACTGCTTCCCTAGAAAATGAATATGTCTGTCTTAAACAGCCTCTGTTCCCTTTCCATTCGCCAAAGAAAAGCTATTGTAAACAAAGTCTTGGATCTCAGATGCTTGCTACATTCAGACATGCATCTTAACTAGCATTGCTAGAAGAGTCTTCTGCCCAAACAAGAACGTAGATCGAAGGTTGAGGCAACCCATTCTCAAATCAGTAGCAATCTAGAAAAGTCAAAGAATGGCATCTGTTGCATGAATGACAGACACCAGCTACAACAGGTTGTGGTGAAGAATAGTGGTGATGTGTGGATGTGTCACACTTTAACTAGCTTCAGCTTTTTGAAGAAACAGTCTGATAAAAAGTGCAGGCTGGATATTGACTAGAGCTGTGTTTCTCAACTTTGGGAATTTTAAGATCCATGGACTTCAACTCCTAGAATTCCTCCATAGTTTGCATTAGTTCGTACTACTGTTAGGAAGACTTCCAAAACTTTCAAAAATTCTATATCTAGAGAGAAAAGAAAGGAAAACCATCACCCCCACCTTATTTTGCTTTATACATAAATCATATGTCAATCAGGGACCCTTCAGAATGAGATTCTTTTCACAAAATGTCTTGTTTCTAGCATCCAGTTGCCAACTTGGAAAGATGTTGCCATGGATTTAATTGCATGCCTCTTATCCTTTATAGCTCTTTTCACCATGGGTGGAAACTCCGATGGGCAACCGTGCAAATTCCCTTTCATGTTTGAGGGAAGATCCTTTGACAGCTGCACAACAGAAGGAAGGCAAGATGGATATAGATGGTGTGGCACTACTGAAGATTATGACCGGGACAAGAAATTTGGATTTTGTCCAGAGACAGGTAAGAGGATTTTTGCTACAATTGGCATGAGTTTGTTTGGAGGAACGCAGCCCTACCATCCCCTTCTCCAGCGTCATCAGCTACAAATTACAGGATCCTAGAAATCAAAGCAATCATTCATAATAAGGACAATAAAACTTCCGAATGACAAGGCAAGAATTTGATAGTATACTATTAACCGTTCCTGCTTTGATCTGATTTTGTTTATTTTAATGCAGCAATGTCTACCGTTGGTGGGAACTCTGAAGGACAACCTTGTGCTTTTCCTTTTATATTCCTTGGGAATAAATATGATTCTTGTACCACTTCGGGACGTCAAGACGGGAAGATGTGGTGCTCTACAACTAGTAACTATGATGAAGATCGCAAATGGGGATTTTGCCCAGATCAAGGTAGAGAGTTTTCTCCTCTTCCTCCTTTTTATAAATGTACAGCATTTCTTCCAATTCCTCCAAGGGATCAAAAACTTGGCCAGGAATGCACCGTAGTTTTAATGGAGCAAAACAGAGCAGAGGTCAAAGAATAAAAAAACACAGTTCTTACAAAACAGCCCACTCTTGCATCGCTTTCTTATGTTTCAAAGCTAGCAAAATAGGTTAAAGTTTTAGATTGCATCTCAACACATCCTTCGTGAATCAAAACATTTCACTTGCAAGCTTCCTTCATTCTCAGAAGTATAGTTGAGATCATCAAATGTCCAGAAAGAATTGCAAAAACAAAACACCAAAACAGCCTAAGAAACTCACAAATGAGTCAAGCGTGAAGTTACCCGTAAATCATTCCTTCTCACAAAGTTTCCCAACAGCTGGATCAGGGATGTTTGAATGTGGCTGAAAAGTAGAGTTTAGATACCATGTGCCTCTTCATCGTCAGTTTTGAATTGTACAGTACTCGGTATATTTTGTGAACCCAGCTTTTGGCACTTCTAAGTTTTGGTTTATGACTTCATGCAAGTTACGAACACCAGCAACTATGGTTTATCAGCAAAACATGGCTTAACACTAAAAACGTACAACTTTGTTTGACGGTTACACTTTTTTTTAGTAATTTAGGTGGGCTTGCTTGAAAATGAAGCAGGGAGGAAAGGATATAGTTGGGGTGATAATCCCCACATCCTGAGGATCTGGCATTAAGCCAAAGATCGGAACGAATTCTACAGATGTATATATATACACATACATGATGCTTTCTTCAAGATTGTATGTGCCGTTGCATGAAAGGGGTTTATTATATGTTATGGTCTTCAATTCAGTATGCACAGATCAAAGATAATAGTTTTCATGTTTCCCTTGTACCCTTTGTATCTATTAGGGGGCTAAAGGCTGAAGCACTAGAAATAATAAACTGAAATTTTGGTATTGATCATAGTCCTTTCTCTGTTAGATTCATTTGCACCATTATGATATAACAGAATAACAGAATATCATGCATTCAGTTCTGCAACCGTTTCTTCCGAGCAGATAAATTGTTTAGCAATGAGCTACAGCATCCAAATATCATGGACAATTGTTCAGAGCAGTTGTTACATCTTCTGTCTTAGATGTCTTCAAAGTACCATAAACTGCTTTTTTAAAAAAAAAAAAAAAAAAGTGGTTAGACTAACTTTCCAAAGAGATCTATGGACAATACCATCTAGCAGCCATAAAAAGCTGACTTATTTTCTTTCAGGCTACAGTCTTTTCTTGGTGGCTGCTCATGAATTTGGCCACGCAATGGGACTGGAACATTCTGAAGATCCTGGTGCGCTCATGGCCCCCATTTACACCTATACCAAGCACTTCCGTCTTTCTCAAGACGACGTTCAAGGAATCCAGGAACTTTACGGTGAAGCTCGCAGTTGGTTAAAACATATCGGAAACATTTGATTCCGTATCATTATTAATCTTGGTGTTCAAGCTTTTCCAGGAGAACCTAACATGGTAGAATAATCCTGGTGAATCATGTAAAGAAAACCAGGTGCCCCCTTCTTTTTCTTTTCCTCTTCTGTGTTATGAGACACTTTATTATTATTATTATTGGCACTACCAGACTATATTGCTTCTCTTTTTGACCTCTACGCTTACAACAAGAACGTCTGCCTTGTTGTTGACTTTTTCTTGATTTGCAGGGGGTTCTACTGATGTTGGACCAGGCCCAAAGCCAACCCTTGGACCAGTCACGCCTGAACTTTGTGGCCAAGATCTTGTCTTTGATGCCGTGGCTCAGATAAGGGGTGAAATCTTTTTCTTCAAAGACAGGTGAGTGGGGGCCGGAGAAAGGTCTATTAGGTATTTATCTCCTCCCTTACTCTCCAGAAATCTAGAGAAGGTCCCTTCTTTTTCCCACACTCTTCTGTGGCTGGAGACATGTTTTACATGCTGGTTAGTCTGTTGAGGGCAATAGAAGAAGGGGACGACAGAGAATGAGATGGCTGGATGGAGTCACTGAAGCAGTAGGTGTGAACTTAAATGGACTCCAGAAGATGGTGGAGGACAGGAAGACCTGGAGGAGCGTTGTCCATGGGGTTGTGATGGGTCGGACACGACTTCGCAATTAACAACAACATAACAACAACAGTCTGTAGCTCTGTAGGCCATTCTCACATACCCTTACAGGTAATCCTTGACTAACAATATTTTGTTTAGTGACTATTCAGAGTTACAACTGCACTGGAAAAAGTGACAATTTTCCAGATTTATGACTATTGCAGCGTCCCCGTGGTCAGGTGATCAAAATCCAGACGTTTGGCAATTGACTCATATTTATGACGGTTGCAGTGTGTCCCGGGGTCATGGGATCCCCTTTTGTGACCTTCTGACAAGCAAAGTCAATGGGGAAGCCACATTGACTTAACAATTGTGTTGCTAACTTAACAACCGCAGAGATTCCCGTAACAACTGCAGCAAGAAAGATTGCAAAATGAGGCAAAATTCGCTTAATAATTGTCTCGCTTATTAGCAGAAATTTTCGGGCTGAATTGTGATGGTGAGTTGAGGACTACCTGCACAAGGAGCCATGCTTTGTGTGACAATAGCTGGATGGGGACCATGTTTAATTCCCTAATGAAAGCTCTAACAGTTGCGTTTGCACAATAGGCTAAGCTGGGTTACTATAAACCTTGGTTGTTTGGGAGAAGAGTTTAGTTTTAAATTCAAGGTAGTGTCATAACATGCACAATGAAAGAGCGCTTACAAAAAAAAACAACCAAGTTTAACGTGGGAATTGGACCAACGTGTTGAAATTGTCAACTGAGGTCATGTCACTATTACAGCTATAAAGTTGGGGGGGGGGATTTCACTCATCCAGAGAACTAGCTCTCCCTTAAAAATGAAAACAAAAAACAGATAATGCAACTGAGAACTGTAATCTGACAAGCCATTTGCTCAATATCTATCAAATGGCAGCTTTGTCTTATTATACAGCTTTTGCAGACTTGTTGCGTGAAAAATGGGCCAGCTGGTTCCAGCTATTAGTTCTGGAGTTCTTTAAACAAAATGAACTGCTCATCAGAGAGGGAGGGAGGAAGAAAAAAAAAATACACAATAACGTTTTTATTAACATCCTGTCCCATAATTTCCTACATACTGCTGCTGAAATCAAACCAGAGTTAGGGTTTTTTTGTTGTTGTTTTTTGCAGCGTTCATAAATCGAAAGAGGGTAGCAAGCTCAACAGCTTCTAAATTGCTCCTTTCATTCCTCTGATGAACAGTTTTAATGTTCCCGGGTTTCATTTACAGCCAAGCTGTTTGATCGATGATTATTAGATTTGATCTTTTTTAGTTGCTACGATCATAATCTTCCAGAGTAATGGAATACAATACAAATGTTGGCTTTTGCCAAACGCGTATCCATCTGTTCGGCGTACAGCGAAGGAGAAGGCTGAAAGAGTTTAAGTGCCTTGTAAATGAGTTTATTTGCTAGGATAATTGAAGCACCCGCTATTCCATCTTTCTTGCTTGCTTTGTTGTTGTTGTTGTTCTTTGCTAAGAATTAATGTGAGTGTTGGAGAAAATTGTTATAAATGGTAAATGTCTGGGCACAACACATTAAGAAATTCATGGGACAAGCCCCACCAATAAAAGATTGATGCATTGAATAATAACAAAGGCCCCTGTACTTTAATGTTTATGCTACTAGTAGAATGTAAGCATTGTTGTAGATGTGTGTTTGTGTGTCTGTGCTTGTGTACACATGAATGCACTTTGCTCAGTTGGATTAAAAAGCACATCTGCTAATAAAGTTGCTTGTAACTTTTCGGCTAGATTCTTCTGGAGAACAGCTAATGAAAGGAGCCGGCCAACGGGACCTTTGCTTGTTGCTGTTTTTTGGACTGATGTTCCAGAAAAAATTGACGCTGTCTATGAAGCCCCTCAGGAAGAGAAGTCGGTATTTTTTTCAGGTAGGGTTGGGCTGAAATCATCTAAACACACACACACACACACACAAACACACACACACACACACACATACACGCACGCATGCACACGGACGTCTGTAAAGCTAACTGCCCCAGTTAGACGTTCTTCAGAAGATTTGGCCTCCAAGGTCCAGAAATTGTAACTGGGAAGATGTTCTAATGTCACACTGTTGCTTAGTCCATGATTATTTTATGCTAGGAAGAAGGAAGCAATTCATTTCTTTAGTAGGTCAATGCAAATTGGCATTCAATTGCCCCGTTTTTGAAGAAGCTGGAATGGACGGTCTGCAGAAGTTGTGGGTGAGCCATCACTGGAGGTTTTTAAAAAGAGATTGGACAGCCATTTGTCCAGCACAATATAGGGCAGTGGTGGCGAACCTGTGGCACGCATGCCAGAGGTGGCACTCAGAGCCCTCTCTGTGGGCACCTGCACTGTTGCCCCAGCCCCGCCTCCCCCATGGCCCCGTCCTCCTCACCAGCAGCCCCCCAGGGGAGAGTTGCCCCCGAGCGCAGTCCGCGCAGAATAGCACAGCCAAGGGCATGGCAGCCAGTCAGCGGGGACAAAACTCTGCCCTCACGCCGTCACACGCAGATGATGCTGCGGGGCATGGGCGGAGGGCGTGGCTGCCATGGCGCTGCTGGGCTGCCATGGCGATCTGCTGCAGTGGGCCATGGAAGGGGTGGGTGGCCATGTAGGTGGGCAGGACACAGAGCGGGGGTGGGCGGGGAGGCGGGGGCAGGTTTGGGGCACTCGGTCTCTAAAAGGCTCACCATCACTGGTATAGGGTCTCCTGCCATGAACAGGGAGTTGGACTAGAACAGGGGTCCCCAACCCCCAGTCTGTGGACCGGTACCGGTCCGCGTCATGCCAGCAACCGGTCCGCACAAACAAACAAAGACCCATCCGTGGGATGCAGGCAACACACAAAACCACGCATCCTCCAGTCCACGGAAAAACCTCTCTCCATGGAACCGGTCCCTGGTGCCCAAAAGGTTGGGGACCTCTGGACTAGAAGACCTCCAAGTCCCTTCCAACTCTGTTATTCTGTATCCTGGTTTGACCCAAACATGGTTATCTTTCCAAAATTGCCCTGCTTTAAATTTTGTAGGGCTGCGTTTCGGTTAGAAACAACCCAACCTTCCCCTCTTCTGTATTTTAGAGAAAAACATTACAAAGGCATGGATAGGTTTTGTACAATAAACTACACAGGGGGTTTAAAAAAGTATGTTGTTGAAACCGGCACAAAATTGCATTCACATTTGAATGCAAAGTATGTTTATATGAAAATGGACTTTTTGTATATCTCGGAGAGGGGCGACACGCAATGAACCAAAGTTTCAACCGCTCGAAAGTTCATCTATTTGCAGAGGATCTATTTTCACGCAGCCACGCCAGGTGATCTGGGAAATCGTTTTCAGTGGTTGCCCCAGACAGACCAAAATGAATAGCAAATCTTTTTGCTCTGATCTGCTACAAGACAACACACAATCAACACAAGAGAGTGAAGGAGAATAAAACGAGTGGGAATGCAGTGAAATTTATTTAAAGGAAGGGGGGGGGAAGTCTTGCAGAGTGAATTTTTTTATAGCTGAATAGCATTTTAATCACCGTATTACATGATAACTGGATATAGCCTAAACACTTCATTTTATAAGTCCATGCTTTATAGCCTCACGTCCTGGATTTTTTTTTAGGAGGAACAAAGATTTAAATGCTATTTATTTATTACTAACTAAATGTATAGGCTAATTAAATTTAGGACAATATTTTTTAACCTTGGTGCATACTGCATCCAGTTTTGGTCGCCTCATTATAAAAGAAGATGTTGAGACTTTGGCAAGAGTGCAGAGAAAAGCAACTAAGACGATTAAGGGCCTGGAGACTAAAATATGAAGAACAGTTGCAGGAACTGGATACAGCTAATCTAGAGAAAAGAAGGACTGGGAGTGACATGATAGCAATGCTCCAGTATTTGAGGGGCTGCCACAAAGAAGAGGGAGTCAACCTATTCTCCAAATCACCTGAAGGCAGGTGAAAAAGCAATGGATGGGAATTAATCAAGGAGAGGAGCAACCTAGAACTAAGGAGAAACTTCCTAATAGTGAGTATCATTAACCAGAGGAACAGGACCCCCCCCCTTCCCTGTGGCCGTCCCTCAAATATTGGAGCACTGCTATCATGTTACCCCTAGTTACTTTTTTCATTTGATGAGTTCGACACACACACACACAAGCTCAGCTTGGTCACCTCCTACAGCCCAACCTCAACGAGTCTTCATGTCTTCTTCTAGTCCAGTGATGGTGGCGGAGGCCTAAAGCGAAAAGGTTTTATAAAACCCAGCTGAAGCCCTAGGACTGGGGCGACAGCGCGCGTGCCCACAGAGAGGGCTCTGAGTGCCACCTCTGGCACCCGTGCCATAGGTTCGCCACCACTGCTCTAGTCAAATCCACAGCCTTTAATTTGCCCAAAGCAGGCAACCACAGAAAGGAACAAACGAAGCAGGAGGACACTTTCCTATGTTGTGCACAATTCTGTCCCGCGTAGAGATAATGTTAAAGAGTAGGGGGTACATTCTGAAATGGACTGTTTGGTCTGTCCTAATTTACCTTCCTAATTTACATAGTTTAGCTTCCCTTCCTGAAATCCAAGACCCTTTGACTGAGAAAACCCCTTTCCCCTTCTTCTCAATCTCAAGAGAGACGGTGAGAACTTGATGCTTTATTTTCCTAGGAAATGAATACTGGGTTTATACAGCCAGCACCTTGGAAAGAGGGTATCCGAAGAGGCTTACCAATCTTGGGCTGCCTCCAGATGTTCAACGTGTCAATGCCGCATTTAACTGGAGCAAAAACAAGAAGACTTACATTTTTGCAGGGGACAAATTTTGGCGGTAAGGAATCCTGCAACTCCAGTGCTGGGAAACCGCAGCATCAGGAAGTTAGGAAAATTGCACCGATTCACACGTTTCCAGCACCTTTTTCCAAGTCCAATTAAGTTCAGAAGATAGAAGGTAGAATTCTTTATTGGCCATGGGTGATTGGACACACAAGGAATTTGTCTCCGGTACAGAAGCTCTTAGTGTACATACAAGCTATGAGTGATAAAACACCATCATAATCCTAAAATACAACCATCATCAATCATAAGATACAAACTCAGTGACAACCATAGGATGCTAAACAAGCAAACAATATAAATCATAACAGGCTACTAAATAAAGTCCATCGACATAAATCATGAGACACAAACAACAAAGTTATAGTAGTCATAAGAAGCTAAGGAAAAAGGCAATTGGAAAGATGAAAAGATGACCAGGATAATAGGTGAGAAAGGAACGTGTGTTTTCTGCTCCTGTGTATTTTACAGATACAACGAAGTAAAGAAGAAAATGGATCCTGGGTTTCCTAAATTAATTGCAGATGCTTGGAACGGTGTCCCAGACAATTTAGATGCTGCCCTGGAAGTCAGCGGAAGTGGTGAGCTGCCATCTTGTTTTCTAAGATTTTTTTTTTAAAATATATATCTGGAAGGGGGTAGGAGAGAGAGATTGATTACTGTACTCCAGCCTGCTACTGCATTATTTTTGGAGACACAGTCGGCTGCTGCGGTCACTGAATAGGCAGACCGCTTTGGCAATCTGCCTGCTTCCAGCGTAAATTTCTCCCTTTGGTGAAAATCTCCCACTGCTGTAAGGAAATTTAGGAAGGGTGACCTTTGCTAAACGTGGCTGGCCTGTCTGGATAACTCGTCTCCAGCAGAGTAAGCCTAACCCCCTTTTTAATGCAGCACAGATTCTAGTTAAGGAATCCTACCTTTATTAGTCAAGCAGGGGAAAAAAAAAAACCTCCTTTGAACCGAATGTCCTAAACAAACGGCTGAGAACTTTTCACAGGGGTTGAGTTGGGAAAGAGGAATGGAAGCTCAAATTCAAGCTTTTAACTTTCTGTCCCCATCTACCACCACCACCCCCTTTTTTTTAAAAGGCATGCTTGAAAAGAAGGGAAGGGGAAAAAAATATTTCCAGTAACATGATTCTTACTGGCTTCTTGAAAGAATAGCCTTCATTCGGTCAAGGTTTTACAATTGCAATGGACCGATTCCTTTAAGCCAGTGGTTCTCAACCTTTTTAATGCCACGACCCCAAACCGAGCATAAGTCGAGGACTACTCAACTGGTGCAGCACCGTTTGCAGACTGGGACTTTTGGTGGGCTCAGCAGGGCAGAGACAGCCTGGACAATTCCTATTGGCTTTTGAAAGCCAATAGAATTAGACTCTATTCAAGAGAGTCTATTCTATTGGCTTTCAAAAGCCAATAGAATAAAAGGGAGTAGCACAGCTAAGGAAAAGGGGGAAAAAATGGCGGACTGCGTTGTTTGGCGACCCCCGTGAAATGGTCGTTCGACCCCAAATGGGGTCCCAACCCACAGGTTGAGAACCACTGCTTTAAGCCCTCATTTATGGATTATGCATTGGGATGGAGATTTGCCTAGCTATCAATCATAGGAAAAAGCTTCTCCCCCGCCCCCCCTGGGGGTGCAACTATAAAAGATGCAGCATTTCCAGAATGGATTGGGAGAAAAATTTGATCTTTTTTGGAGGGGGTGTGTGTGTGATGGTGGTGTTTAGAGGAACTGGGAATGGTGGTCGAAGGGTAGAATGGATATTTTAAACCACGCAGCTTCTGCTGAACTGTATAACCCAAATTGTCCTACTTGGGAAGGGTGACTTTCAACAAATCACAAAAACAATTTCCCTGAGGGTGGGCTCCAGCCTGAGCCCAAAAGCTTGGGGGAATAGATCTTTGCTCCCAGTGATCCACTCAAATTGGGTTCTGAGTGGATCACTGGGCACCTGTATATTTACTTTCGTTCGCAAGTCAAAAAAAAAAAAAGGATGTAACCTTGGAAATGATGGCAATTTCTAGCCCAATCTGGAGATAAGAGATAAGAAGTCTGAAAAGAATGGGGCAGGATTTGGGATGAAGGCAAAAAAAAAAGTGGAAGAATGGTTTCCTTAAACATCTTTGTGGAACATAAAGTAACTTGATGGGTCAGATGGAGATTGAAGAGGAATCACAGAGTTCCCACAGTACTCTACATTACGTTTCCCTAGAGTAGAGCTGATGGTTCAGCAACATCTTATGTCAATGTCTATGGAGATTCTCAGTCAACCAGGTCATAATTATCCCAAAGGTGCTTTTTCACCAGGCCACTGGGCAATGGAAGGATTTATCCTCCTTTCAGACAGCTGGTCATTTGCATTTTTTTAGAGCGTCGTTGAGGCCCACCATCCAGGCAGAGCTGAAGAAGTTTCTTGGATGAGAAGCAAAACATCTTCAAAACAAACAAACAAACAAACAAAAACAGAGAGTCCAGTTACCTCCTGAAAAAGCACCTTTGGAAGCTTACTTTAATTTGTGACTCATAGCATTATGGCAACCCATAACATGATTTATTTTTGGAGGCCTATAAGCACAACCGTTGCTCATCTGGGTTCCCTAGGCATGTGTGAACCCAACCATTGAGCTGACTCCCAGGTTATGTAGGCACCTGCTCTAGCGAGTCACAGAAGTGTGATTTTATGTAAATTGGCTAAGATTTGTTTTCTTCTTACAGGCCACAGCTACTTTTTCAAGGACTGGTACTACCTGAAACTGGAAGATCAAAGCTTAAAGATTGTTAAAGTCGGCAATGTGAAATCAGACTGGCTGGCTTGCTGAGCACATTGACCCCTTTCCTAACCCGCCATTTATATATGTTTTGATGTGTAAGAGTCCTATGCCTTACCCACCATTAGAAATAGAACTATATCCTAATTCAGAGGCTTGTCTGGTACCAGCCCAACCTATTCAATACCACTACTTGAAACAACTGTTTCATCTGATAAAGCACATTGACTTGGAAGCAAGTCCCATCAAATCCTTCCTTCTCCCAAAGCTTGTTAGAATTCAGAATTTGCTAGATTTCTTCTCCTTTCTTTCATCTCAACATTTAAGCTATTTGGACCCGATATTATTGTTCGCTGTTCTAGATTGGCAGGCTACTGCTAAGATACCACAGCAATCTTGTTCCCCTTTTTTGAAACCAATCATTAGCAAACTGTAGGAAGATATCAAAATATACTCCTTAAACAGTGGGGGGATTCAAATAGGTGAACAACCGGTTCTCTGTGTAGATGCCGCTTCCGGAAGTCGATTCTGGGCCTGGGCAACAAAAAATTAGCTACCGGTTCTGCCGAACCAATGCAAACTGGCTGAATCCCACCACTGGTCCTAAATGTAGAAAGTTAGCATGCTAGGAAGTCGGTACCTTCAGCACCGACTCCCAACATGCTACGCTTCTAAATTTAGAGGAGAAAAACGGAGAGTTGAGACTTTTACAGTCTGAAAGAATCAGGCCCAGCAGTGGACAGATCTTGTTCTTCGTGTCAAGTTGGACATGAAATGAAATTATACCAGCATCCTGAATCTTGAGAAAGTTCCAATTACGGAAGCTTTGGAAAGCCTTCAGGCCTCCCAACCTCTAACTCAACTGTTGAAAGGGAGAACTTTATATTCTGAATTTGCCCTCTGAACTTTCCAGGTTGCATTAGGGGTCTTATCAGTTTCAGCTCCGATTCGCTCAAAGGGGCCCTGCTTTTCTTCCGTGAAGAGCTTTGAGCTCTGCCATTCCTTACCGGTTCATTTGTCATTCCTGTTTCTTTTTTACACGGTGTTGCAAAAAAAAAAAGGCCAATGCAGAGGCCCAGGTTGCCTGGGATTTTGTGTAAAGCATTGAAACATGATGGGAGTCCCGGGGAAAAAGCTTATTTTTTAAACTACAGGTTGTCCTCAACTTATCACCACAATTGTGCCTCAAATTTCCATCGCTAAGCAAGACAAGCGGTTAAGTGACTTTCGACCCATGTTATGCCCTGCCTTGCCATGGTGGTTAAGGGAACCACAGCAGCGGTTTAGGAAGATGGCTGTTAAATGAATTTAGCTTCCCCATTGCTTCTCAGAATCTCACGATCACAGGAACACACACACCACACCCCGGACATTGCAACCGTCACAAGTACGTGTCAGTTTCCAAGTAGTCTAATTTTGATCACGTGACCATGGGAATGCGGCAACCGTTGCGTGAAAAATGGTCATAAGTCACCTTTTTCAGTGCCATGTTAACTTCAAACGGTCACGAAATGAAGGATTGTAACTCAAGGACTACCTTTTTTTAAAAAAAGGCGTATCTTTACATAAAACCAGTCATGTTTCACGCATTTTGTGATCTACAACAGATGGAGTGACCCAGACATTTGAAATTGACATGCTATAAAAAAGGCCAAATTTGAACGCTTCACGTTTTATTTTTCTTCCCCTTCCTTCCTTCCTTTCCTTCCTTCCCTCCCTCCCTTCTGTTCATTCCTTCCTTCCTTTCTTCCTCCCTCCCTCCCTCTCTCCCTCCCTCCCTTTCTTCTGCCCATCCCTCCCTCCCTTCTTCCCTCCTTCCTTCCTTTTGTCCATTCCTTCCTTCCTCCCTCCCTTCCTGGTCCCTTCTTTCCTTCCATCTATTCCTTCCTCCTTCCTTCCTTCCTTCCTTCCTTCCTTCCTCCCTCCCTCCTTCCTTCCTTCCTCTTTCTCCTCTCTCTCATCCACCCATTTCTTCATGGTTAGATTTAAAGCATCAGGCAATGCAAACCTTCCACTGTAGACCCCGATGGAAGGATGGTGTTCACAGAAAGGATTTTTAAGAGAAAAATGAAATGAAAAGTGTACATACCAAACATCAGCGTTACCAATAAAGGAAGAAAACCGATCTGCAGTGTGTGTTGTCCAGTTTCTGAAGTGAGTGGAGAGGGGCTTGTGAAGGGTAGCTTGTATTCCTCACAGTGCTAGAATTATATGTGAAGGGTACAGATTTGGACAGCAGATAGAATCAAGACGAAGGGGATTCATTTTAGGAGAATTCTGGGCTAGTGTTTTCCTGGGTGGGATTTATTTTTGCTTCGTAAGATGCACAATCTTACCATCCTTGCCAGGGTTCCGAAGTTTTTTTTTTGACTTTGAGTCAGTTTTGATTCATAATGACTGCCTGGATAAGTCTCTGCAGGTTTTCTCGGCAGGATTTTGGAAATGGATCGCCATTGTCTCCTTCCTAGGGCTGGGAGAGAGTGGCTGGCTCAAGGTCACCCAGCTGGCTTTACGCCTAAGGCAGGACTAGAACTCACAATCTCCCAGTTTCTAGCCTGGTGCCTTCACCACTACATCAAACTGACTCTCAGTCTGAAGTTCGGGCCAAGGATCCGGTGTCCTGGCAAAATCTTGATTACCTGCCTGAGACAGTATAGGTTCTCCTGCATGACCAGAGGGCTGGACTAGAAGACCTCCAAGGTCCCTTCCAGCTCTATTCTAATGGGCTGAAGGTGGTACCGAATGACTTGATCGATGGGATACAAAACAAAAATCAGTCATGGATTGGCTAGGAACTGATTGCTGATTGGATAGCAGCTACTGGTGTGGACGCAAATCCTAATACCAATAGTCTGTAATCATCTACTGCCTCAATACTGACGTGTCCTGCTGTCAAGCTCAAGAACCAAAAATGGCATGTGAAGTGACTTAAGAGTAACGTCTTTTGCTGTTCTTCACCTACCTATAGACAGAATCTTGCCAAACTAAAGCCACTGTTGCTGTAACTATAGTCTCGAACTACCAGAGAGGAACGGCCTTCACCCTCTTCCTGCCCCTACCAAACATTTCAGGTTCCACTGCTTCTTTGCCCTCTGGGAAGAAGCCCCCTCCCTCCTGGGAATCCAGATGACATTCCATCACACCTGTCTCCATTCAACATCCCTCGGGACTGACCTTCCTCTCTTTCATTGTTCTACAGGAAGCGAGTTTGTTGCCAGTGACTTGGTTCACCTTTACCTTTTCTGCCTGGATGCAAATGTTCCACAGTGCTATTCCTATGATTTCACACCAGAAATTGACATGTGCAATGATGGGTGGATGGTGCGTTGTTCCACCTGTTTTATGTACAGCTTCCTGTCAAGGTGCCTGCCGGCCATGTCTTCTGCTTAACTGTCACCCGGATACTGAAACTGCAATGGGTCAACCTGTTTCTTGTTTGATGTCTTGATTTCGAAGGGAAGAGTGTTATTCCTGTCCCTCCATCATCATTTATGCACTGCTCTAAGTGTGCAAGGAGATTAGAAGTCTCATTTGATTACTTTCACAGCTCATTACTAGAAGTTTAACCAGTCCTTCTCCTGTGTGGCTCGTGGTGTTAACGTTCCCAAAGGCTTTCTAGTATTTATGAAGTTGCTCAAAGTACATGTCTTTTGCCAAGCTTTTCATTGTTAATTATCTTAATGACCAATGTTAACATTGGCTTTGATTTTCATGGATTTTAATTATCTCTCATTTACAGTTGGCATTATTATTTTATTGCTAGAAGTGTGAATGTTGGAATAAATCAAAGGCAGTATTATCCATTGCATAATCAATAAATAATAATTGATCCAGTTAATTTTGAAAGAGTTGAAGGACATCTTGGTCAAGGCCACACAAGTAGAAATCTACCTCATGGGTCTACAAACTTGACAATTTTAAGACTTATGGACTTCAACTCTCAGAATTCCCCAGCCTGCCATGATGAGTGCTGAGACCAACATTCTTCTCAATGAATCCCCATTCTTTCCAAACACTTTCCCTACCTTTTCTTCATCCCAACCAAGAGAAAGCATGTCTAAGAGAGCAGGATGGAGAAGCCAACAATCAACTTTCTTACCCTCCTCCAAGAAAGTCAATAAAATGGGGCATTGTTTCCAGGAATTCTCTTAACAGCTTGTCATTGTCCAATTCCATGCCTCAAAGTTGTGTTTCCAGAGGGAAGGAAAACAGGCTCATTCCAGACAATGACTAACCTGTTTGGCCACAAAAGAGCCTTTTGCTGGAGCCAACATAAACCTCAACTTTGAAAGAATAATTAATGGTAATAATGCCTGGCCAGGAATTTGGCAACAGGACAGATATCTTTCTAATGCAGCTCATTTCTTTAACAATTTCAGATCTTCTCGATTTTTGCAATAGGCAAGACGTTAAATTTCAGACTGCCCACACAGAAATTAACAAGAGCAAAGACTAGCAATTAAATGTCACAAAATCACAAGACGAAAATCACCCACTCTGACGCCTCTGGAGATTCTCAGTCATCCCAAGGTCATATTTGTCTCAAAGTTGCTTTTTTTTTCCCTTCAAAAGGCAACTGGACTGTTTTTTTCTTTGAGGAAGGAGGAGGAGGAGGAGGAGGAGGAGGAGGAGGAGGAGGAGGAGGAGGAGGAGAAGGAGAAGAAAAAGGTGAAGAAGGAGCAGGAGGAGGAGAAGGGAGAAGAAGAAGAAGAAGAAGAAGAAGAAGAAGAAGAAGAAGAAGAAGAAGAAGAAGAAGAAGAAGAAGAAGAAGAAGAAGAAGAAGAGGAGGAGGAGGAGGAGGAGGAGGAGGAGGAGGAGGAGGAGGAGAAGAAAAAGGAGAAGAAGGAGGAGGAGGAGAAGAAGAAGAAGAAGAAGAAGAAGAAGAAGAAGAAGAAGAAGAAGAAGAAGAAGAAGAAGAAGAAGAAGAAGAAGAAGAAGTTATTTCACTTCTCATCCAAGAAGCATCATCAGTTCTGATGGATATCCTTCCATCCTCCCTCCCTCCTCCCCCCCCCCCCCGCTGCCATCTTCTTCTTCCTCCTAAAGGAAAAAAATCCAGTCCAGTTGCCTTTGGAAGAAAAAAGCTCCTTTGAAACACCCACTTTGTCATCCTATTGACATTTCATTCTATACCTACCTGCACAAATATACAAAACTTAGTTAACCTTGCAAAACCTAAATACACTAAACAACACCCCTCCCTCTGAAATTGTGGGTTATTTTCCAGATATTTTTCTGAAGTCTCCAAATTATCCCCTCCGACCTCTTGGGCATGCTTGGATTTGGATCCCTGCTCTGAGCAATTGTCCCTATCAGTTTTAAGATTCGGCCATTCTACCTGTATATTTCGTTGTCAGGTTTCAAGCCCAGAAAGCTTGAAGGAAAAGCCGGCGTGTTTCTAAACCTGCCTTCCTTGATCTAGGCTTGCAGGAAAGAGGAAAACTCCATCTCCCAGAATCCTCCAGTTGCTTTCAGACCAGCTTGACGTAGTCTTATTCCATTGTGTGCGCGGGGCTCATTGGCCCAAGCAAGTAAAATGAGCAAACAGTGCCATCTGCAGGACTGATGTAAGATTGCAGCAGCTTTGCTTTCTGGCCACTTGTGACTTTTTGCCCACTGTGGGGCAGTGTTTGTCAACCTTGGCGATTTCAAGATAGGGGGCGTTCATATCTTAAGCCAGGGGAATTCTGGGAGTTGAAGTCCACAAATCTTAAAGTTGCCAAGGTTGAGAAAGACGGCTATAGGGGCTACCCAGAGATCCTCCCAGCCATTTTGAGAACTGGAGATCATGCTCTATAAGTCAAGAATCTTCAGCCTCGGCAACTGTAAGACTTGTGGACTTTGATTTCACAGAATTCCTCAGCCAGCACGAGACATTATTTTTTACAAATTTAAGACCAAGATCCAGCTGACAAAGACTTTGCTTACAAACACTAAGCACATGAAGGATAGCTTTGCATGACATTATTTTACATATTTAATTGAGTTAAATCTAGTTTTTACTGTATTGTTTGTATAAATGTTTAAATATTGTTTAATTGCTGAAATTGGAGATTTCAGAGTTTTCAAATGGCTGTTGCTTTCCTCCTTCCCATCTCTAGTTAGCTGGAAATCTGAAGACTCCCTTTTAATTTTTTTAAGCTTCTTCATTTTCATCCTGTTATATCTGGAGGCTGGCTGTGACTAATTGAGAAAGAAATGTTGAGGTTGCAATTGGCAGTTTAATTATAGCACCAAGTCACAGTCAATGGTATCAAAATGTGAACTTGTGATGTTTCAGTCTACACAAGCTATTCCATCCATTGTGGTAAAAGGGCTTTCATACAGGTTCATCAGCCTGAGGACCGGTAGCCTTGAGTCTCTCCATCAATTCGCTCCAAGAGTACCATTTTTGAACATGATAAAAAAGGACGCATCATTGAATTTATTGGAAGTGGTCCTACTGAATGCGTTTAGGGAATGGGAAGTACATTCAAAGGAATGGAAATTAAACTAGGTCACATTTAGTTTCCGGATCTGATGCCATCTACTCCTTCTTCTTTTCTGGAGTATGGCTGTCAGAATGTCTGAAGGTTGCACGAAGCAGGTTATCCCCATGAGACCCAGAATCTGCCAAGGAAAGCTTCAGTAGCACCTTGGACAGCACCTCTGATGTTCAGCAGGTGGAATTCCAGAGAGGAACTCCACTGTTGCTCCATTAAGGCAAACTCAGACCTTAAAGCAGGGGTCTTCAAACGTGGCCCTTTTATGACTTGTGGACTTCAACTCCCAGAATTCCTCAGTCAGCGTGCCTGGCTAAGGAATTCTGGGAGTTGAAATCCACAAGTCATAAAAGAGCCAAGTTTGAAGACCCCTGCCCTAAAGGGATCTTGCCCTAACTCTGGTGGGTCTACTGGTCATTCAAGGGCTTTTCTCTTCCTTCACACTTCAAGGACACAGAAAGTACTTTCTTTTTTTTTTTTAATAAATTTTTATTAAGTACAAAGAAAAAAAAGGATTAAAAACATTGAACATGGTAAATTGTCTTTGACTGACATCTCAGTCCATATTGTACATTAATTACATATAATATATCTATATACAACTATACATTTCTGGTCTCTGTCTCAACTTATCTCTTTACTGTGACCTCCATTTTTTCCCCTCCATCTATAAAATGTATTCCATATTCGATAAAATTCTGTTTCTTCCTGATTTTTTAATCTTTTAGTTATCCTATCTAGTTCTGCGCAATACATAATTTTCTTTATTAGTACTTCCTCACTTGGTACTTCCATTGCTTTCCACTTTTGAGCAAATAGTATCCTTGCTGCTGTAACCACGTGAATAATTAAATATGTGTCTTCTTTATTTACATTTTTCTCTAGTATTCCTAATAGTAGTGTCTCAGGTTTGTATTGAATGTTTTGCCTAGTCATTTCTATTGCCCATTCCCAGACCATACGCCAATACATCTGTGCTTCTCTACATGTCCACCATACATGAAAAAAGGTGCCCTTTTCTTTTTTACATTTCCAACACATAGATGAATATCCGTTATACATTTTGGCTAATCTGGCCGGAGGGAGATGCCATCTGGACACAGAAGGTACTTTCAAGACACTCATCAGGAACAGGTATTTGATAGCACTGTGCCTTTGACCTTTTCTAAAACATCTGACAATCAAAGGGAACAATGACCAGTGCTTGAAGCTGAAGGGCAAAGATCTGAAATGCCAAACTGATTTTGGACCAATGAAGCTTCAAGCTATTCATCCCTTTGCTTCTGAAACAAGATGGTCAAGAAATAATAGAGGCATACCTTTTTGTTATTGATGGCATTACTCACAAGGCTACAGCAATAGCTTTGGACCTATGGAGGATTGTTGTCAAATCAATAACTTTCACTGTAATATATATATAATAATAATATAACATGCTGGTGTTGCTACTAATTATCCATACCTATTTATTCAATAAGCATACAGAGTCTTCTATGAGGTAGATGGGTGATTAAGAAGTTTAGTATATGTGTGTGTGTGTGTATGTATAGTTTTTCAAGTATACACACACACACACACACACACACACACACACATATATATATATATATATATATATATATATATATATATTTGTTTTCTGAGGATTTTGCGGGTGTTTGTATGTAGGTCTTTGGTTGTTCGGGTTCTCTCCCGCGTAAAATTGGAAGTGTCTTGGCGACGTTTCGACGAAGTCCCATTCGTCATCTTCAGGCTGGTGTTTTCAGCTTCAGTTTCTTCCTTTTAAAAGGAAGAAACAGCTAAGACCACACATTGCTGCTCGAAGCATGAAGCTGAAAACACCAGCCTGAAGATGACGAATGGGACTTCGTCGAAACGTCGCCAAGACACTTCCAATTTTACGCGGGAGAGAACCCGAACAACCAAAGACCTACATACGTTAAATTGTACATTTCCAGTGAATTCCTAAGTGAAGCTGGGCCAATGGCTTAAATTCACCAGGTGTCTTTCTGCAAATTTAAAAGGATATTTACTAGGCATGTGCAACTGTTTGCAGATCCTAAATAAGAAAACAATGAACATGGCAGTGCAGATGTTTCAACATCTTTGGGGTCAATGGTTTGGGAGAAGCAACTCCTTTTCAGTAGCTTTAAGAGACTTTCTATTTTAGGTTCTGACCATTTTGCTCGTTCTTTCTTGCAGAACTGAGGCCAGATGGCAGCAAAGAGTTATTATTATTATTATTATTTACAATCCTGGTTTGTAACGGTTCTTAAGCAAGACACATGGCTTTTAATTTGTTGAGACTTGTTATTTAGTACTTCCTTTGGGCCGATTTAATTACTAAGCGTTATTATTATTTTTAGAAAAAAAAATAACCTTAACCCAAGGTTTTAAAAACCTTGCTGTTTCATGTTTTCTGGGTTTTTTTTTCCTCTTGGAAGACTTTTGTCGCCTGCTGAAATGCAGGTGAGGAAGGGAATGACTCTATTAATAACCCACAGGGATATTTCTCACTCCCTGAGAAAGCAGAAAACTTCAGACTCAGCTGTTACAATTGCCAACTCATCTTAAAAAGAAAGTTTGTTTGTTTTTGTTTTTTTTAAAAAAGGGCCCAGGCTGCTTGAACTGCTATTTTTAGGACTTGGGCATAGTATCCCTGAGTCAGCAGAGGAGCAAGTCTCCCCAGGAAGTGAATGACCCTTTCCCACTTCCTTTTCCATTCACACCTAAGGGTGAGTCTTCCAGCACTCAAGACTTATGATCGTCATCAGCATCCAGAGAGAAAGTTGCTGCCTCCAGTTGCCAAACCTCTCCTTCTTCACTCCTCTGAAGATCTCCTTAACTGGACTGGAAAAAATCCCAATAAAGGAGAGCAGGCAAAGGATGAATCCATTCCTTTGCTCCCATCTCAAAATCCCAGGGAGTTTATTGGCACCCTTTCCAAGTAACCCATTTATTGAAAGGTGCAAGGTTTGCCTAGCTACAGCTGAACAACATGGAGTGGCTACACGGATGTAGGATTTAAACTGGGGAGGGGAAAGGGGAGACCCCTCTAGCACTCCCCTTTTGCAACTATATCGGCTCCCACGCTTTCCACGTGCTCCAAATTTAAACTACACTTGAAATACTACAAGTAGAGCAGACATGTCAAACACAAGGCCCAGAGGCCGGATGTGGCCTGTGAAGTGGTTTCATGTGGCCCGCGAAGCCATCCTGGAATCAGTGAGGGAACGCCCCCCCCCCCGCTGTCTTGGCCCTGGCCCAGACCAGCTGGGAGCCAATGTACAATTTTGTGGTGGCCATCTATGCTGAAACGCATTCAGTCTTAGCTCCACAAGGCTGTCTAGAAACCAGCCCCTGGCGTGTCGGCCCCGCCCCCTGGGTGCATGCTGGGGAGGTGTCACCGTTTGTGAGGAATGAAGAAATGGACCATGCCTTGGCGCTTGCCCCGGTTCCACCCCCTTCTGCCAGAGATCCTCAGATCTGTCCACTCCTGCCCTTGCTGGGAATGATGTAAAGCTGGCTACGCCCACCCAGTAGGCCACACCCACTCCATCCATGCCCACCCAGTAGGCTGCACCCACCCTGGCCACACCCACCCAGCCACCCGAGGGCAACCGCAATGCTGATGCGGCCCTCAATGAAATTGAGTTTGACCCCCCTGAAGTAGAGCAACAAACATGATCAGGAGACTGAAGGTTAAAACATACAAACATTGCAGGAATTGGGTATATCTAGTTTAATGTAAAGAAGGACCAGGAGTTGACAGGGTAGCAATCTTCCAATATTGGAGGGGCTGCCACAAAGAAGAGGGGGGCCAATCTGTTTTCCAAAGCACATCAAGGTAGGACAAGAAGCAATGGATGGAAACTAATCAAGGAGAGAAGCAACCTGGAACTAAGGAGAAATTTCCTAACAGTGAGAACAATTAATCAGTAGAACAGAAGTTGTGGGTGCTCCAACACTGGAAATTTTAAAGAAGAGACTGGACAGCCATTTGTCTGAAATGGTATAGGGTTTTCTGCCTGAGCCGGGGGTTGGACTAGATGGCCTCCAAGGTCCCTTCTAACTCTGTTATTCTGTATTCTTTAAGTATGCACTAAAAGATACCTGGCATTCTTGTTTGCAGATCCTAAAGAAGGAACCACCAAACAGGGCAGGTGCAGATGCTTCAACATGAAAGTAACAGAATCACAGAATAACAATGTTGAATGGACCCTGGAGGTCTTCTCCTTTGGGTCAAGACTGACTCAAAGGTGCTTTTTTTTTCCTCAAAAGGTCACTGCGCTCTGCTTTTTCTTGAAGAATTTAAAAAACATAGCCCAGTTGCCTTTTGAAAGGAAAAAAAAAAAGCACCTTTGAGACAACCGTGACCTGGATGACTGAGAATCTCCATGGACTTTGGGTCAAGTGTTTTGGCAAAAGCCAATCTTCTCAAGAGTGTTTAGAGCAGTGGTGGCGAACCTATGGCACGTGTGCCAGAGGCGGCACTCAGAGCCCTCTCTGTGGGCACACACGCCTTGCCCCGGAGATGGCAACTGTCCCTCTTCAACCAGCTGCCTGCTAACTCGCCGAGGTCCCATATGGCCGGGTGCATCCCAGCACCCATGCGCTCGCTGGCCTCTGTGTGCGGGGGCCGATGGTGTCAGGCAGCAGCCGGCCCGGCCTCTGCCACACCTTGCCCTGCGACAATGGCACCCCCGCCCTGCCTCGCCTTGCCTCGCCCCCCCCCCCCCGCAGGACGAGCCTCCTGCCCACCGCCCCACCTACCAAAGACCCCCTGGATCTCCCCCAACCCCGTCCGGCCCCCACAGGCATCCCTCCCCACGAGCAACATCGAGGTGATCACGCCCACCTTGGCTACACCCATCCAGTCCGCCATGACCACCACAGCCATGCCCACTCAGTGGGCCATGCCCACCTGGCACCAGGTGATAAATAAGTGGGTTTTGGGTTGTAGTTTGGGCACTCGGTCTCTAAAAGGTTCTCCATCACTGGTTTAGAGGCTTCTAAATATGAGCCGAGGTGACGCAGCAGTTAAGAGTGCAGTACTGCAGGCCACTTTAGCTGACTGTGTTCAGCAGGTCAGCGGTTCAAATCTCACCGGCTCAAGGTTGACTCACCCAGATTGTTGGGGGCAATGTAAATATATATATATATATATATATATATATATATATATATATATATATATATATATATATATATATACACACACACATACATTGCTTACTGGTGTACACCGCTTAGAGAGTGCTTGCACTTAAAGCGGTATATAAGTCTCATAAATAAATAAATAAATAAATAAATTCCTCGTCTGGTTTCCAAACATTTCCCCCTACAGAGTGCCTACAGTTTTCCTACAATTTTCCTACCTTGTGGCCCTTGCAGAATTGGGTCCAGAGCGGGCAGCCAAGACTTACATTTTTTTTTCCCACAGCCCAGATCTAGGCTTTCTCCCTCCGCTGCCTTCCCACCAGGACGAAGTTAGCCATCCTGCAAGGAAGACGCGCAGAGAAACGGAGCTGGGAGGAGGGGGGGAGGCTTTCCTCGTTCCGCCTTTACCTTTCTTCCCCCCCCCCCCTTGGACCCGGGTCAGGTCGAGGTGTGCCGCGCAAGCGCCTTGGAGCCCGGGAGGAGCGCTGCCAGCACCGCCTGCGCCTTTTTTTTTTTTTCCCCTTTCAGCACCCGAATGCCGTTTTGCACAGAAGCGGCGACGGCGGTGGCGACGCTGGAAAGCGCCTTGCCAGCCGGCGCCATGGCGAAGCTGCCTTCGCCCAGCCCGCCGGAGCCCCAGCAGCAACAGCGGCTCTTCCTCCTGCCCAGGCAGCGGTCGTTGGCCTCCCCCTTGGTGCTCAATCCCTTCGTGCAAGAGACGCGTCTGGACGCCAAGGAAAAAACCTGGGTACTTTGGAAACGGGGGGGTCGGGAGGCGTAATTGCGCTTGGGGCAGTTGCGTAAAGACAGGCGCGTGGGAATATAGGTGGGAAAAAAGGACGGGGACTTGCGCGGGGGGGGGGACACAAGTGGGCTGGGGATGGGGATGGGGGTGGGGAGGGAAGCTGGTGCCCCAAGCTGGAGCAAGGCTAGAGGCGGTTCCTCGTCATCTCGTCCCGTTTTATTTCTGGATTTGAGGGGGTCCTTTGGTGTGAGCTGGGTGCTTTTCCTGCAGACGTTTCATGATCCAAAACTAAGTAACTTCATCATCAGTGCTGATGATGTTTCCTAGTTGGGGATCATGAAACCTCTGCAAAACAACCCCCCCCCCAAAAGCCCAAGCTCGGAGATCATCAAAGTCCCCCCCCACACACACTTATTTCAATTTTGAATTACAAACATTCTCCTTCTTTTCTGGGTTTATTGCCGCCTTCTGTGTTTTATTCCTCCCGGAATAAACCTGGCGCTGAACGCGGGGGTAGAGGTGAAATCCCGTCTCTGGAAATGGGGCAGGCGGGGGGGGGGAGGGAATGGGGACTTCCCTCTTGCTCGTTTGCGGCTTTCCTTGGAATGCCCTAAAAAGTCTGGGAGAGGGGAAAAAAAACAAACAAACACCCTGACTGCTCAGCATCTCCTTGAAGCCCGAAGCGCAGCTGAAGACGCGGCCAGGGAGATTCTCTGGAAGTCCTTCCCTAAGGAAAGCGTCGCTCCCAGCAACTTCTAAGAAGTTAGCTCCGGAGGTTTCCGCCGAGGCTTCGCAACCCCGTAGGTGGGATTGGTGGTGGCTTCAGTTCAGTTCAGAACGGAAGAGGCTTCTTGGATGAGAAGCGAAACGTCTTCAAAGAAAGTCCAGTTGCCTCGTGAAAAAGCAGCTTTGGGATAACTACGATCTGGATGACTGAGAATCTCCAGAGACATGGATGGCTGCTTTGAGTTTTGGGCGGTGTTTATTTGGGGTAGGGGAGTTAGAGAGGAAGGAAAGAGGGAGGGAGGCTTGAGAGGAAGGCTTTTTTTTTTTTTTTTTTTTTGACTGGCGGGTGTTTTTATTGCTTTGAATTAGGATGGGTCCTTTTTGGGGTAGAAAATTTTTTAGTGTAAAACTGAAGCTATGCTGGCCAAGGTTTACTCTTTGAATCTGCTTAGAAACACCCCTCTCAATGGCCCTGGTGACTTCTGTCCACAACCTTCTTTAAAACATAGAGTTGGATGGGGGGGGAATCTAAAGGTCATTTAGTCCAGCCCCTGGCTCTGGCCAGGATTGCAGTGCAGAAGGCAGCCCCAGCATCCTTAGAGGAGGCTTTGTCTATTCTTTCATGTATAATTTTGAGAGTTTTAACATCAGTTACTGAATGTTACTAAAAATAAACCACAAAATGAAAAGAAATAGAAGAAAAAACTAAAAGTGCAAAAAAAAAAAAAGAAGAAGCAGAGAAAAAGAGAAAGATATATGGTGAAGAACGATACAAAGGCATCAAAAATAATTTTGTCTGTTTTTGCACCTGGTTTAAGTCTGTTCTGTTGTTTTTGGCCGGTACAACTTTTCATATGTGGATTAAATGTGTAGCTGCCAATGACTCTGGACAGATAGAGGCAAATATTATTTGTGTTTTCTCCAGATCTTGTTCAGCCTGTCTTTATTTTTCAGTCCTTTCTCATAGGGTTTGATTTCCACTTTGGTAGCTGCATATGGCCGCTTTCCATTTGCAGAGTATTTGTATTTTCAAAGATATACCTTTTCAAGAGTATGCCAAGAAGCTTTGCTAGAATTTGGTCCAAAGTTCTGGATTTTTTTAAAAAAAAACTCCAAAGATACAGTCTAACAAAGATAGACTGCTTCAGCATCTGGAGGTTCCATGTGATTAATAGCCTTTGATTGATGTTCCTGATGATTTGCTCCACTCTTTAAAAAGAAAACAATTTGATTAAACCAAATATCCTTTCTGCAGCTTGTTCATGAGGCGGGCTGCACCTGTTGGACTTGTGCCTGAGGACAGTGCAGCCTTTTGATCTCCAAATCTCTCTCCTTTCCTGCTTACGGTTCTTGCAACGCTGTTATGAAATAAGTGTCTTTTCGTACAATTTCACAGACACGGAAGTGAATGTGAGAAATGTTCTTGTTTTGCTGAAGAAGAGAACAAAACTCAGACATTTAGAAGAACAAGATCTGAATTCCAGAAGTCCTAAATTCGATATTTAACATCATGTTATTTTTTTTAAAAAAAAAAATCTGATAGAATAAGCAGTTTTACAGTAGACTTAACAGTACAGCATGCTCAGCCATTGTCTCTAATGTAGCTTGACCTCTGACCTTGGGCTTTATCTCGTTTTAGTTTCCCCATTTCTGAATTGCAAATGTTTTTTAGAACTTCCCCTTTTGCAAATGTTTATAGCCAAGGACAGGATGTTCCTCGTTTAGCAGCAAGCAGAACTTATTAAACAAGAATTACTATGGAAGTTAGACTGGTCTGCCTCTTTTAATAGCAATTCATTCCGTATGCAAGTTGGGCTTCAAATACTGGCTTATGTTTTAGTTTTAATTAGTCGATAGGAAGACAGTTTCCTTTGCTCTATTGACAGTTGAAACTTATTGGTTTTGAATCTCTGCAGCCAGGATTTCCCACGCTTGTAGTGAGATTTATCTCGTATGAAGTCTTGGTTCACGGTTGAGCTATACAAATACTAGTCTTAACAAGAGTTTACAGACAGAGAGAGTCATGGTACAGGGCAGTGATGGTGAACCTTTTAGAGACCGAGTGCCCAAACTGCAACCCCAAATCCACTTATGCATCGTCGAGTGCCGGGTGGGTGTGGCCCATTGGCTGGGTGTTGTCAATTAGGTGGGCGTGGCTGCAGTGCTAATGGCAGACTAGGCGGGACTAAAAAGTTCAATCAATCAATTCCAACTTTGCAAGATCTTTTTTCTCCTGTGAGAAGTTGAAATTGACTGATTGAACCTTTTTTTTTTTTTTTTTTTTTTTGCACATGGTGGTGGAGGCCTAAAGTGAAAAGGTTTTATAAAACCCAACTGAAGGCCTAAGACTGGGGCGACGGTGTGCGTGCCCACAGAGAGGGCTCTGAGTGCCACTTCTGGCACCCGTGCCATAGGTTCGCCACCACTGGTATAGGGTCTCCTGCCTGAGCAGGGGGTTGGACTAGATGACCTCCAAGGTCCCAACTTTTACTACTACTACTACTATTACTACTACTACTACTACTACTACTACTACTACTACTACTATTATTTTCTAAATTTGGTTGACTCAGCCTAAATTTTGGCAGGGAAGTTTTTGAAAACCAAAGCTGGGTGAGAATAGAGCTAGTCCTTGATTTACAACCACAACTGAGCCCAATTTTTTTTGTTGCTAAGTGAGACAGTTGTTCAGTGAGTTTTTACCCCCTTTTATGACCTTTCTTGCTACAGCTGTTAAGTGAATCATTGTGTTGATTAAGTTAGTCACATGGTTGTTAAGTGAATCTGGCTTCCTCATTGATTTTGCTGGTCAGAAGATCGCAAAAGGGGATCACGTGATTCCGGGACGCTGCAACTGTCTTAAGTACATGTCAGTTGCCAAGTGTTTGAATTTTGATCACGTGACCCTGGGGATGCTGCAAGGGTCGTAAGTGTGAAAAATGGTCTTAGGTCACTTTGTTTCTGTGCCGCTGTAACTTCAGACGGTCACTAAGTGAACTGTTGTAAGACGAGGACTATCTGCAGGGTGGATGCGTAGCAAAACCAAAATTCATGAAAATGCAGCTAGTTTTGTTGGTAATATTAGCTATGTATTGCAGGGATCATTCCAAACTCTGGCTAGTTTTAAAACAGAGATTTAATTCTAATGAAGCTGTAGCTTCCTCTTCTGTTTCTCTGCTTGTGGCTCTCTTTGGAAAGCAGGTAGAACCTGATGCTCTAAAAAACTAAGTCCACATTCTTTAATGCTTTCAGATTTACTGTTTTTCTCCCAGAAGGTTTTCAGTTCTTTAAATCTTGCCAGCCTCCTAACCCCAAAGCTCTTGCACCAAGTTAAACATCTCACATTGAAATAAAAGTGTGATGGGGAGGGGGAATCTGTTTGATAAATGTGAAGAGGAAAAAGTTTCCTCTTGAATTTAATTGCTAATGGTTTTTGCTTGCTTGCTTATAAACGAGACCTTACTGTAATTCATAGGTGGACAATTAGTGCCTCTTCCTCTTTTTAAGTTTTTACTACAAGTGGTTTTGCCTTTCCAGTTATAGCAGCGTCAAGTTCAGAAGCTTTAAGATGTATGGATTTCATTTCAGTTCAGCATGCTGGCTGGGGAATTCTGGGAATTGAAATCCACCATCTTAAACTTGCTAAGTTTGAGAAACACCGAATTATAGGATTCCCATATTGTTTAAAAGAAGAGTGCAAAAAAAACCCTCAAAAACCTGAGCAGGTCAAAATCAGCCACAAGCAAACTGTTCTGAAAATGCCTCCTGGACATTTTCAGGAGCGATGCAATTGAAAGTCTGCCTTTTGTAGTCTAAGAAATGTTTTTTTTCTTGCTGTGATTATCTTGGAACACACCCATTGGCATCCGGCAATCCTTCTGACTCAAACCCTGAAGTTTGTTTTAGACAGAAGACTGGGCAGATCTGGAAACCTGCCAGCCAGAAGGACATTTCACAATTTCCTTTGTGAGCAATCTGCATTCCACTTAGTAGTATCATTGGAGACCGTATTATCTTTGGAGGAAGAGAGACAAGCTTAGTTGCTTTAGCTGCAGGTTACAAACAGATGTGGTGCACCTTGCAAAGTCTTCAAGCAATTGCAAATTCAGGGAGTTGAAATCCATACCTCTTCCTAATAATTTGCAAATTCAGGGAATTGAAATCAATACCTCTTCCTAATAATTTGCAAATTCTGGGAATTGAAATCAATACCTCTTCGTAATAATTTGCAAATTCAGGGAATTGAAATCCATACCTCTTCATAATAATTTGCAAATCCAGGGAATTGAAATCCGTACCTCTTCCTAATAATTTTTAAATTTGGGGAGTTGAAATCCATGTCTCTTAAACTCACTGAGCTTGAGGAGCACAGAGATATAGGATGCCCATACTTGTTTGAAGGAATATACAGAAAGTCCTCGACTTACAAAGCTTGTTTAGTGACTGTTTAAAGTTACAACTGCACTGAAAAAAAATGACTTATGATCACTTTTCACATTTAGCACTGCTGCAACACCTCCTTAGTTGTATGATCAAAATTCAGACGCTTGGCAACTGACTGATATTTATGACGGTTGCCGTGAGGTTATCTGACCTCGTTTTGTGACCTTCTGACCCGCAAAGTCAATGGAGGAAGCCAAATTCATTTGACAACCATGTGACTATCTTAACAACTGCAGATATTCACTTAACAACTGTGACAAAAATGGCTGTAAAACGGGGCAAAATTTACTTAACAATTGTCTTTTTTTAAAAAGTTTTTTTTTATTTATAAAACAGTTAAAACAAGGATGGACACAACGTAACATTCCAGTGTATATATTCCTAACAATTTGTTCCTCATCATACATATAGTTCTTAATCTCTCTATATACATATTTTCCTATACAATACAGTCTCTAATTTGTTTCTCTATATACTGACATACAGTTTTATATATCTCTATCTTAACACTAACTTAAAACCCGAACAGTTCTCCTTGATTCACACCAACAATAGAATTTGTCCCAGATTTCAAAGTAATCTGACTCTGTCTTGTCTTTCATTTCCATTGTGAGCCTATCCATATCAGCACACGATAGGATTTTATATAAAATCTCTTCTTCTGTTGGAATTTTTTTCTTCCTCCAGTTTTGTGCATACGCCAATCTAGCAGCTGTGAGAATATGTAGCATCAAGTAAAGTATCTCTTTGTCGTATTTCTGCATAGTTATGCCTAGTAGGAAGAGTTATGGTTTTAGCTCTACCTCTATCATTAGTATTTCTTCCAGCCATTTTTTTAACCTTGTTCCAAAAGTCACGGGCTTTTGAGCACTCCCACCACATATGGTAATATGTCCCTCTTGCCAATTTACATTTCCAGCACATGGAAGAAATATTTGGACCCATTTTAGCTAATCTTATCTGTTGTCTTGATTAGCAACAGAAATGTTGGGCTCAAATATGGTCATAAATTGAGGATTACCTGTGGTTATAAGATTCCACTTAACAATATCTTCAGGGCCTTGGCGAAAACTATGGGACAGAAACATTAAATTGACTAAAGCAGCTTCATATAAAGAAAATTTGTATAAAATGCTTTACAGATGGCACATGACACCAATAAGCCTAACAAAAACGTTTAAAAATGTTTCGAATAACTGTTGGAAGTGTAAACAAAAACCAGGCACTTATTATCACATCTGGTGGGTGTGCCCCAGTGCAAAGACATTCTGGCGTAAGGTTCATATATGGTTGGAAAAGTTAACTAAAATACACATAGAATTTAGGCCAGAATTGTTTCTGCTAGGAATATTAGGATCTAATTATGGAAAAGTGAATGAGTATTTAATATTACATATACTGACAGCTGCAAGAATAGCATTTGCCCAATACTAGAAAAAATGAATTATAATCTCATCAGATGAGATTATAATTAGGAAAATCTTAGAATGTGTAGAAATGGATAGATTAACGTTAGAGATTAAAGAGAAAGAAGACTCAGTCTATTATAAAACATGGGAAAACTTTTATCAATAGTTAGCAAAATGAGATAATGAAACTGAAATTTATTAAGATGATTGATTTTTTTCTTTGACTAATTGATATGCTTTATAATTTCTGTTAGTTTTGTTGACTACTGTTACTGATTATTATATTAGCCCTGTGGAATACTTCTATCCAGATGATAGCTTGCTTGTTAAAGTGTGAAATGTTATTGGGGGGAACCCCATTGGTGTACCCTAAATCCTTCCTTGAACCCTACCCTGAACCCCACCATTCATAATCACCCTTGCTTTTCCCCACCCTGAAAAAACTTAATAAAATATATTTTTTAAAAAAAACCCAATATCTTCAGGGCTACGTCATCATCTTAAAAAGAAGAAAAAAAATCCTGCTGTTTTAGCTGCAGGTGTTACATAGCAACGGTATATACCTCGCAATAATTGTTCCATTTTGCAAAGAATGAAAGCTTCAGTCTACTCTTCCTTTTGCAGCAGTAGCTGATTTGAACTGGCTTGTAGGAAGAAAATAGTAGGATTTAATTTCCACCCATCCACCCCCTTTTTTTTCTTTTTAAGAAAAAACCCTTAGTATGCTGGGTCATCTTTACTTCCCATATCTGATACTTTTAAACTTGAAAATATGGAACATCGGGAACTTTCCTTTGCGTTCACCTTGCTGTGGTGACCCTTCATTTAACCCAACGTTGAACTGAACTTTTTACGATCAGACTCCTCCTAATCACATCGGACATTTCAAAGAATATTCCCTTCTCTCTCCCCCCCCCCCTCCTTTTAAAAAGGCTTGCCATGAATTGGCAATATATTGTCTGCCTTTAGCATTGCCAAAAAAAAAAAAAAGTCTTTTGTTTTGGGGAAGCTGCTGGACTGCATATTAGTATACCTTTAAATTAATATTTAACTATTTTTGACATCTGCCAAGTTAAAAGGCGTTCTGAAACAAAGCATCCTACTATTGAGAAGGTTTGTGAAATTTGCATTAAACCTGTTTCGCTAGGGAAGGTTGCCCATTAAATTAGGGTTAACAGGAGAAGATGGATTGGTTATATTCAAAAGAAATATGAAGCTGAAAAGTATTACCTTGCTTTTGAGTAGATTTTAGATCATTATTAATAGTTTTAATTATATTATTATTTTTGTTTTAATTTGTTAATATTTGTTTTGAGAAGGAGTTAAAGTGTGTTATGGTTTTGATTGATAGTATAGTTGGTTTATGTTAGTTAGATTATGTTTGTTTATTTGTTACCCTGTGATCAGCTCTGGGAAGTGGGGGAGGAGGGAAGGGGTGAGGGGTGGGGGGGTTTATATTGTAATAAATTTGTAAAACTTTTAATAAAAAAAAATAGGGTTAACAGGACGTTGTTTTCTATGTCTCTCTGTGGTTGATGAATGGATTATGACCTAACCCAAGTTTAAGTTTTGCAAGTTTTTGTCCAATCAATATTTGCCTGTAACTTATTTAGTGTATTCAGCATTCACTGATGACAAATCTTTCCTTTATGAATTCCCCAAAACTCTGGTTTTAAAGCTAATGACATTCACGGAATTGATTTGCAATGTATTTTGAGCTATCAGAATTTAACTTTCTCATCCTAGTCATCTGGTTGTTGCATCACCTCCGTTCAAATGTGATGTGATCAGACCGTCCTTTTTTTACCAGTTTCTGAACTGAGTTCTCGGTCTCTTACATACCGTTCCAGGAACTTCACTTTTTACGGAAAAATAAACCAGTCCTCTGGATTTGTGTTTGAAAGGCTCTTGAGGGGGAAAAACCCCCTGTGTTTAGAAATACTTGGTGGCCAATTACCTCCTCCGGTTCAACTGAATGGATGGCTCTTAGCCCAGAGGCATGGTTTAGAACAGTGGTTCTCAACCTTTTTAATGCCGCGACCCCCAACTGGTCGTAAGTCGAGGACTACTCAACCGGTCATAAGTTGAGGACTACTCAACGGGTGCAGCACCGTTTGCAGAATGAGACTTTTGGCGGGCTCAGCAGGGCAGAGACAGCCTGGGCAATTCCTATTGGCTTTTGAAAGCCAATAGAATTAGACTGTATTCAAGAGAGTCTATTTTATTGGCTTTCAAAAGCCAATAGAATAAAAGGGAGTAGCACAACTAAGGAAAAGGGGAAAAGAAAATGGCGGACTGCATTGTTTGGCGACCCTCGTGAAATGGTCGTTCGACCCCAAATGGGGTCCCGACCCACAGGTTGAGAACCACTGGTTTAGAAGATGAGTTTGCAAAAACATTTAATCAGATTGGTCAAAGACCCTGCAACTTGATTTTTATAACCTGCAAAGTTTGTTAACTTTAGCTTGAGTTATTTTATGATCCAGTGCATAATATCCTGCTTTAATCCAGTAAAATAGGTTTTGGGAAGACAACCCTAAATGGAATGTTAGAAAGATGGCTGGATGTGGTGAGTTTAACAGAATAACAGAGTTGGAAGGGACCTTTGAGGTCTTCTAGTCCAACCCTCTGCTCAAGCAAGAAACCCTATACCATTTCAGACAAATGGTTGTTCAATTTCTTCTTAAAACCTCCAGTGTTGGAGCACCCATAACTTCTGGAGGCAAGCAGTTCCATTAGTTAATTGTTCTCACTGTTAGGACATTTCTCCTTAGTTCTAGGTTGCTTCTTTCCTTGATTAGTCTCCATCTGTTGCTTCTTGTCTTGCCTTCTGGTGCTTTGGAGAATAAGTTGACCCCCTCTTCTTTGTGGCAGCCCTTCAAATATTGGAAGACTGCTATCATGTCACATCTAGTCCTTCTTTTCATTAAACTACCCAACTCTAGCAACCATTCATACTTTTTAGCTTCCAGTCCGGTAGTCATCTTTGTTGCTCTCCTTTGCTTGTTTGAATGATTTCTCAACAGAACTTGTAGCAAGTAATGCCATCCTACAGATATTGGGAACAAGAGAGATGGCAAAGCAGGGAGCAGATGTTGGCTAAAGGAACACTGAGCATGGACTTTTATTCTCTTGGGATGTCGGGTTTGCGTGAATGTGCTGACTGCTTCTTGCTGAAAGAAATAAGCATCATGAAATACAAAAGCTTGCTCTTCCCTTTGAAGAGAAACCAAATCTAGTGGTTTGCCTCAGCTGTGAACTCAGCCCTTACAACAGCTATTTGGACTTCAACTCCCAGGATCTTCTAGCCCTGAGGTCCCCAACTTTCTGGGCACCAGGGACCCGTGCCATGGAGAAAGGTTTTTCCATGGACCAGAGGGGGTGTGGTTTTGAATACTGCCTGCATCTCAAGAATGGAGCTTTGCTTGTTTGTGTGGCCCGCTTATTGATATGCTGTGGACTGGTGCTGGTCCACAGACTGGGGGTTGGTGTCCTCTGTTCTAGCCAGCATGGAGGCTGGAGGGTTCTGGGAGTTGAAGTCCTTGTCCCTTTGAGAAACGTTGAGAAACTCTACCTTAAGGTACAGAGTATACAGTATTATTGGGAATATTGACCTGGGTGGACCAACCGGTAGCAAAACAATGAGGCGTTGAGAAGGGAAAACTTGTTCTTGAATGGTCACTAAATGAACTGTTGTAACATGAGGACTCTTCCTACTCTCAAGTTACTCTGCCTTGCAAAAGGCAATCAAATCAAGTTGGATCTCACTTGGATCTTATCTCACTTGGATCTTTTCACTGGATCAGCAGGAAGTGGTTCAGCTGAGATTGTTCCTGGATGCTCAAATTTAACTCGAGACTTAGTTTTTCTTAAGAATTCCAGAAGTTGTCCAGATGTCTCTTTAACATTGTCCCGTCTTTCCCAGGCGTTCTTCTTGGGCCTTATTCTCCTTCCTCTACGCATTGTGTTCATCCTGCTCCTGGTGGTCCTGGCATGGCCTTTTGTACTTCTGGCGACATCCCGTGGCACTGAAAAAGGCTTGCTACCACTTCGAGGATGGAAAAGGTAATATGGGAAATATCTAAAGACTATTATTATTTTTTTCATGGAGGCATCGCCTGATCATAAAAGAGCACAGAACGTGAAACAATTTGGATAACGTCTGCAGTCTTCCTGGATCATTTATTATCAGCAACATCTTAATTTTCATTCTGCCATGAAATTAAAATTGACTCTACACAAATCACTCCTGTTTGTGTTTGTAAATGTAGCTTAGGAACCCAATGATGCTCAGAGGTCTACAGGTAATGAGAAATTTGGACCAATTCCAACATTTTGGAGCAGCCCTGGATTAAAAGCTCACAAATATGCAATGTTGGATGGACTTCATTTTGCCCTGTTTATAGCAAGCAGAACTGAAGGATTGCAATGTTTTCGTTTTCTTTTCCTTCTGAAAAATGAATCTATATGACTCTAAGCTTCTTGTTTTAAGATTGGAAGACGTGTGTCTCAATATTAGCTTGCACGTGATGTTATGGTGTCAGTGATAACAATGTTTATTTGATAACTATCTTTAGTTTTTTCAGTATTAAGAAATCTGTCCCAAAAATCTCTATTTCTGTCTATCCACCCATTTCTTTTAACTTTGTTAAGTGATCTCTTGCAATGATACATAAATATTAATGCAAGAAGTACCATTCCTTGTATGGTATTATATAAATGTAACAATTAATAAATCCATATGACTCTAAAATTCCTGTTTTAAAATTGGAAGATGTGTGTTTCAGCGTTAGCTGACATGTGCTATTATGGTGTTAAAATAGCATCATAAATACAAGTGGTCCTCACTTAACGACTGATCACTTAGTGACACTTCAAAATTACAACAGAGAATTCCCCCCCCCCAAAGATACTTATGACTCAGTTCTGGAGTTCTGACAGCTGTACACCCAACCGCCCCGCTGATGGTCACATGTACGCATTTTGAGTACTTGTCAACCAGCTCATGTTTATGATCGGTTACAATATTCTGCAGACACTTCACGCTACTTAGGATTTTTCTGTGCTGGAAGTTGGCTGTTTTGTCTATTTTCCAGCAAAAAAAACCCCAAACAAATAGCTCCATGGAAATACATGGATTCACTTTATGACTCCGTCGTTTGCTTTATGACTGCCACAAAAAAAAGGTGGTAAAATTGTATTGCTCACCTGGGTGCCTCGACTTAGGATTGTCACAAGTTATGACAGAAAATTCTGGGCTCCATTAACATTGTAAGTCGAGGACTTACCTTTACAGGACTCGGTTTCCCTATGTAAAAACCCAGGAGAGTTTTTCGCTGTTGTAAATGGAAAGTTCGATATAGAAAAAGGGATCTTCTACATGGATCATAAAATAACGGCAGGGCAGAAAAAGCAATTGTTGTTAGTTGTGAAGTCGTATCTGATCCATTGCGACCCCATGGACAACGTTCCTCCAGGCCTTCCTGTCCTCTACCATCATCTGGAATCCATTTAAGCTCAGGCCTGCTGCTTCAGTGACTCCATCCAGCCACCTCATTCTCTGTCGTCCCCTTCTTCTCTTGCCCTCCATCTTTCCCAGCATTAGGCTCTTCTCCAGTGAGTCCTTCCTTCCCATTAGGTGGCCAAAGTATTTGAGTTTCAACTTCAGGATCTGGCCTTTTAAAGAGCAGTCAGGGTTGATCTCCTCTAGGACTGACTGGTTTGATCGCCTTGCAGTGCAGGGGACTCGCAGGAGTCTTCTCCAGCACCATAGTTCAAAGGCCTCCATTCTTTGGCGCTCAGCCTTTCTTATGGTCCAACTTTCACAGCCATACATTGCAACTGGGAAAACCATGGCCTGGACTATACGCACTTTTGTTGGCAGGGTGATGTCTCTGCTTTTTAGTATGCTGTCTAGATTTGCCATAGCTTTCCTCTGCAGGAGCAAGCGTCTTTTAATTTCTTGGCTGCAGTCCCCATCTGTGGTGATCTTGGAGCCCAGGAAGATAAAATCTGTCACTGCCTCCATTTCTTCCCCATCTATTTGCCAGGAATTGAGAGGGCCGGATGCCATGATTTTGGTTTTCTTAATGTTGAGTTTCAAGCCAACTTTTGCACTCTCCTTCTTCATCCGCATCAGGAGGCTCTTTAGTTCCTCTTCACGCTAAGGTGGCAACTTCTTCCTAATTTCTGAGTTTTGAGGTTTCCTGCTTCAGTAGCCCCCAACATGACTTTAATAGACTAGACTGGCATAATGAGAAGAGAACATTGCTTTCTCGGTGAGCTTAATCATTGTTATTTTCTACCCAATCTTTCTGGAACATGATCACCCGATAGATTTACCTGGCTAGCAGAGCGTGGTGGCTCCCATCACGTTATTCCAAAGAGATTGAGTGATCCATTTTATGCTTCCTCTGTAGAGTAGAGGGGGTCATTCTTCCTTGTTGAGCCTCATCTTGGTTTCCTTCGAAATACATCAGATTTTTTTTTAAATGAATAGTTTTCTGCCCAGTCTAGTAAACGAGGGCTAATATCGACTCTATTATTTGCCCTGAATTTTACTGCCCCATTTTATGGTTTTATTGCAAACGCTATACTTTTCATACTGTACGTATGAACCTTGTGGGTTTGTTTGAGTTGTAAGTTTTGTTTGTTAATAGTTTGGTAATAGTGTGATAGGCTGTTCTCTGCCCCCCAACATCCCAAGCAATGAAAAGGTCTGGAAGTAAATCAATAAAGATGCAAATGAATAATTAGGACAAATACTGACTCACTGGCTGGGAATGGGGATTGTGCCAGTCAAGCATGTGTAAATCTTGGAAATAGCTTCAGGATTTGCTTTTGTTCAAATGGGGAGAGGAATCTGGCATGGAGCTATGCCTTATAGAGTTAGGGGAAATAGAGGAATACTTTGTGTGTGTGTGTGTTTTGTGCATGTGTATACAATTCATATTTACATTTGAGTCAGTGTTGATCCTTGGCACTTCCTGGATAAGTTCTCTCCCTGTTGTTTTCTTGGCAAAATTTCAGAAGTAATTTTCATTGCCTCCTTTCTAGGGCAGTGAGAGAAGGACTGGCCCAAGGTCACCCAGCTGGCTTTGTGCCTAAGGCGAGACTAGAACTTAGTCTCCTGGTTTCTAGTCTGATGTCTTAAACCAGGGGTGGGCAATTATGGCCCTCTTTACGACCAGTGGACGTCAACGCCCAGAATTCCTGAGCCAGCATGGCTGGCTCAGGAATTCTGGGAGTTGAAGTCCACAAGTCAAAAAAGGGGCCATAATTGCCCACCCACCCTCGCTTTAACCACTAGACCAAACTGGCTTTGTGTTGCACCTGCTTCCCTTTAATTATGGACGAAGCTTCCATCCCTAAGGTCATTAAACATGTCATCATGCAGTTGTTTTGATGACTATTTCAGCCGTGGTCGTTAATGAATCAAGCAGTTATTAAGCAAATCTGATTCTCCATGCGGACACTGGTTGGAAACACACACACACATACACACACACACCCTGGAAGGTCACAAATGGTCATCACGTGACTCTGGTCATGCTGCAACCATTGTACACAACGGCTAGTTGCCAAGCTCCTGTGATTTGCGAGGACACTGCGATAGTTGCGAATGTAAAGACTCTCAGTCAGTCACTCTTTTAGTGCCATCGTAGACACAGAAGGTTGCTCAACAAATGGTTGTAAACCTGTAGTTAGGAATAAAATGTCTGCAAGCAAACCGCCACGTTCAGACAACCTTATCTATTCATTTTTATATACCTGAAAGAAGCGAGTCCCAGTTTCTGACTTCAGTGTAGGGGAAATAGTCCCCTGGAATGATGGAAAATGAATGTAGGAAGGGTGACTTAGGAACAAATAAAATAACAACTCTCTCTTTATTTTTCTCCAAGGAGACTATCCAACATCGGCCTTATCATCTTTGGCCAAGCCTTGTTCTTTGCGATGGGCTTCCACGTCAAAGTCAAAGGGAAAGTCGCTAGTCCTCAACAGGCACCAATCTTAGCAGTAGCTCCACACTCGAGCTTTTTTGACAGCATCGTTTGTGCTGTGGCAGGCCTGCCCTCGGTGGTCTCCAAGGAAGAGAATATCTGGGTGCCCATTTTTGGCCGTAAGTGCCCTGGCAAAACTCGAGCAAACCAACACCTTTCCTTCACCAATTTAGTTGCAAATTATTATTATTTTGAACAGGGTTCCTTGATGCCCTCCAGCCTGTGCTGGTCTCACGGAGTGACCCAGATTCTCGGAAGCATACTATCCATGAAATAACGAAACGGGCAACCTCAGGAGAACAATGGCCTCAGGTACCATGGCCCATTTCTTTAGCTCAGCCACTCTTCGTATTCTCAGGAGCTTCGGAAAGCTTCAGGGGAAGGAAGTTTTGCTTTCCTGCAGAAAATAACTGAACTGTTTTTTTTTCTTGGGGAAGAAATAGGTTGTGGCGTTGTTTCAAATCCTCCCTGGCTGGGTTTAGCTGAATCTGCCCGCTTGGTTTTCCCTAAGCTTGCATTGCCTTTGTGTTTCTTCCATCTTGTTTGCAAAAACAAGACAAGTTTAGCGTGGGGGTGGGCGAAGCAAAACAAATGGGTCTTGAATCATGGTTGGCATTGCATTCAGAACAGAACCACAGAGTTGGAAGGGACCTTGGAGGTCTTCTAGTCTAACCCCCTGCTCAACCATTTCAGACAAGTGTCTGTCCAATCTCTTCTTAAAAGCTCCAGGGATGGAGCACCCACAACTTTTGAAGGCAAGGCTTCACACTGATGAATCATTCACACTTTTAGGAAGTTTCTCCATAGTTTCATGTTGCTTCTGCCCTTGATTAGCTTCCATCCATTGTTTCTTGTCTTGCCTTCTGGTGCTGACTCTTCTCTGGAAGGACAGATACTGAAGTTGAAGCTTAAATATGAGAAGAGAAGGAAAGAATCTGAGGAATTATCACTCAATCAGGCCAAACTTGCAGAATAATTAAACATGAATGATATCTCTGTTTTTCTGATTTTCTTTCTTTCTTTCTTTCTTTCTTTCTTTCTTTCTTTCTTTCTTTCTTTCTTTCTTTCTTTCTTTCTTTCTCTCCCCTGCATTCCAGGTAATGATTTTCCCAGAAGGAACGTGCACAAACCGATCGTGTTTGATCACTTTTAAACAAGGTGAGGAAGGCTTTGCTGGGTGACTTATTTTGGAAAACCAGAAGGAATAGTTCAGGATGTATGTCAGACATTTCAAAGTTTGTTAGGGATGTGTTAGAATTTTCTGTTTTTTTTGTTGCAGCAATGTAATTTATTTATTTATTTATTTATTTATTTATGAGACTTATATACCGCTTTAAGTGCAAGCACTCTCTAAGCGGTGTATACCAGTAAGCAATGTGTATATATATATTTACATTGCCCCCAACAATCTGGGTCCTCATTTTACCTACCCTGGAAGGATGGAAGGCTGAGTCAACTTGAGCCGGAGAGATTTGAACCGCTGACCTGCTGAACACAGTCAGCTAAAGTGGCCTGCAGTACTGCACTCTAACTGCTGCGCCACCTCGGCTCATGTAATTGAGCAGTAAAGCACACGGTGATTGTACTTTTGGTTTGCTGTATGTGGTGCTTTATACAAACAGAATTTCTAACAGGATGCCACAAGGGAAAGAGAGAAAATGAGGGGCTGGGTGAAATAAAAAATGCCTCCTTTGTGAGCATTGGGGAACTTTTTTTCATGTTCATTTTATTCTGAGGTAAATAGATATTAGTTACTTTCTGTGACTGCTGGAGTTCCCAAGTTAAAGATGCTTTTATTTTCAGGAGCTTTTATTCCTGGGGTTCCTGTTCAGCCTGTGCTTATTCGCTACCCCAACAAAGTGGTAAGTTTTGAATTCAGACAGAAGGAGATTCTCTCTTGAAATTCCTTTGCACACTTTGGCCACTGGGGAAATTAGCTCAAATGTGCAGGTAGTCCCTGATTTATGACCAATTGCTTAGCAATCGTTCAAAGTTGCAATGGATTTGTTAGAGTTTCCTGTTTTCTGTTGCAGTAATATAGTTGAGCAGTAAAGCACATGGTGACTGTACTGTTTATTTGCTGTACCTTGGGCTGCTCTGACCCAAGATTCAAATTCACGTGTCCAACCTCAAGCACTCGGCAACACAACTGTGTTTATGGATGCTGTTTGAAGTGTCGGTTGCTCACTGTGACTGTGTTTTACGGCAATTTTACCGGAAATCGGCTCTTCCAATTTTTCAGCAAAACCATACCCATACAGGATCATTGGTTTGCTTAACGGCTGCGGTGTTTGCTTAAGGACTGCCACAAAATTGGTTGTAAAATTTGAGTTAGTCACGTGGCTGACCCGTTTTGCAACCCTCACAACTTTAAGACCATGATGGGCAGGCTCCATTAGGATAATCAGTCTAAGTCTAAGATAAAATAAAATGTCAAGTTCAGTCGAGAAATGGTATTTGCCCCTTTCAAAGACCCACCACTGAAAGAATAATTACATTTTGTTGCTTGCGAGGACACCGCATGGAAGCGTTTCCTTCTGTTGTGCTGACTGGCGATTCTGTGATTTAAATTATAATTCTAGCACCACCGAAACACAAAGTTTTTGATGTAGGAGAGCTCTGCTTCCTTCTCCCACCTGCAGTGGCTGAGGGTTCCCTTAAAATGTACAGTATATTGTTTTGCACTAAATTTATTTCAAGGGATAAGAGAATTTTGGAGACATTCAGTGTGGGGTTTTTGACTTAGTGATGCAACGTGAAATGAAATGACTTCACTGTGGACAATGAAGTCAAAAGTATGTTTGCATGAATGCCTTTCATTCTGTTATTGCTTCCCCAGTGATTGCTAATCTCTGTCTTCTGATATTAAAATTCAGTCACTGATAGATACATCAGCAACGCATCTGTTGTTGTTACTAAAATAGTCTTGTCTGCAAAAAAAAAAAGTTGTTAAAGAATTTCTTTGTCTCTTGAATAATTCTGCAAAGTTGGCCACCCAAGCTTTCTGCCCTTAAATTTGGTGCGGACCTTCAAAAGCCGTTTGTGGCTACCTTTCTTGCTATTGAAAAATCTTTACTTCCCAGCCTTGATTCATTTTGTGATCATGTCTTCTTATTGTCTAATAAATCCTTTCTCTTTTATTCCCTGTCATTTAATTCCTCCAGGATACTGTGACATGGACCTGGCAAGGATACAGCTTGTAAGTCAAATCCTTTGAACAGAAATGTACTTTCTACAGACTTATTCATGTTTGGCTGAATTAGTTGAATGCAACCATTTTGAGCTTGGTTGCCTTCTGGAAATAGTTACACAGATCAAAGGGTTTGTGGTGGCAGTTGGTAATAATGATAATGATGGAGCAGGTGATTCTCCTCTTCCTACTCCTACTCCTCCTCCTCTTTCTCCTCCATCTCTTCTTCCTCCTCCTCTTTCTCCTCTATCTCTTCTTCCTCCTCCTCTTCCTCCTCCATCTCTATCTCTTCCTCCCCATCCTCCAAATGCTGAATGCTTCAGAGCAACTTTTTAAAATATTTCCTTCCTTTCTTTTTCAGCAAGCAGGCCTTAGTGCTGACTTTGTGCCAGCTCTTTACGAAAGTTGAAGTGGAGGTAAGAAAGAAAGATGGCTTTTCAGTCTGGTTAAGCAGATTGGGTCCATTTCTTGCTTATTGGGGGGCGTGGAGGAAGAGACGGAAAGAGAGAGAAAGGAAAGAAAGAGAAGTGAGAGAAAGGAAGAGGGAAGGAAGGAAGGAAGGAGGAAAGAAAGAAAGAAAAAAGAAAGAAAGAAAGAAAGAAAGAAAGAAAGAAAGAAAGAAAGAAAGAAAGAAAGAAAGAAAGAAAGAAAGAAAGAAAGAAAGAAAAAGAGTGAGCCTTTTTGTCTGTTTGGTGTTTTAATTCTAAGAGGTTTTCTCAACATGGTGCAAAATAAAACCTCATTTTTGAAGCAGCGGGCTTTTCTTTCTTAAGTGTGTAGCCCCCTCTTGTGGCAGACAGAATTAACTTCCCAGGCTGAGGAATGAATTAACACTGTTGGACCATTATGCATCTTTCACTGAAGTTGCCCTTCCTTATTTTTCAGTTTCTTCCTGTTCATGTCCCATCTGAGGCAGAAAAGAAAGACCCCGTCCTTTTCGCTAACAAAGTCCGTAACAAGATGGCAAGGTCAGTATTTGTGGGGGAATATTTCTTTATTTGCAGTGGAGATGTGCGAGCATGTTGCTGCATCTTGACTGCAATTATCTAGAGATAGGTGGAAAGACTTTACTTTTACAATCTGGATCTGGGAGCACTAATACAGATCCTTCCTTCCTTTTCTCATCTTCCTTTCTTTTCCCTTTGTCTCCTTTCCTTCCTTCCTTCCTTCCTTCCTTCCTTCCTTCCTTCCTTCCTTCCTTCCTTCCTCCCTCCCTCCCTCCCTCCCTCCCTCCTTCCCTCTCTCCTTCCCTTCTTTGCTTGCTTGCTTGCTTCCTTCCTCCCTCCCTCCCTTCCTCCCTCCCTCTTCTTCTGTCTCTATGTATCTTTCTTTCTATCTCCTTTCTTCTTCCCTCCCTCCCTCCCTTCTTTTTTTCTTTTTTTATCTCTGCTTCTCTCACTCTCACTCTCTGCCATTTGGCCATGCAGGTGCTTAACATTTTTAGACACTGGGAAATAACGAATCAATAGATTTGGAACAGCTTGCCTTCTGAACTTGTGGGTGCTTCATCATGGGAGGTTTTAAAGAAGAGATTGGACGGTGATTTGTCCAGAATGATATAGGCCCTCCTGCTTGAACAGGGGGTTGGACTCGAAGACCTTCAAGGTCCCTTCCAATACTTGTATTCTGTCATTCAGAAAAATTACCGCTTGAAGAGGCGAGAAATTTCTTGCAAAGACCAACGAAATGATTGCATTTGAATGCATCGGTCTTTTTCCTGGAGAGCCTTGCGATTTTTATATGCTCTTATAGTTTTGTATTAAATATGCCTTATATTTGAATTTTGTCGAAGTTCTCCAGGTGTCGCCTCCCACAGTCAGCTTAGCCGTGGCGTTTGGGCAGCTGCTTTGAGTTTAGTGCTGAACTGATTTTCTGGATGTGTCTTTCCATCGCAGCGCTTTGGATGTGCCCGTCACAGATCACACTTACGAAGATTGTCGGCTGATGATTTCGGCTGGGAAGTTAACTCTCCCCATGGAAGCTGGTTTGGTCGAATTCACAAAAATCAGCAAGAAGTTGAAGTAAGTAGGAGAGCTCACCTCACAGGGTAGTTTGTTGTGGGAAAAACAGGAGGAGGAAGGAATACAGGAAGTTCTCAACTTACAACAGCTCATTTTCAGCAGCACTGAAAAAAAATGACCATTTAATAATAATAACAACAATAACAACAACAACAATAATAGTAATAAAGTTGGAAGGGACCTTGGAGGTCATCTAGTTCAACCTCTTGCTCAGGCAGGAAACCCTATACCATTTCAGACAAATGGAACCAGTGGAACAACCTGCCTCCAGAAGGTTTTTAAGAAGAGACTGGACAGCCATTTGTCTGAAATGGTATAGGGTTTCCTGCCTGAGCAAGGGGTTGGACTAGTTGACCTCCAAGGTCCCTTCCAACTTTATTATTATTATTATGGATCATCGCACAGTCAGCCAGATGTTCAGACTGGATTTGGCATTTTGTCTACCTATCGAGTCCTTACCCAGGACCTGGGATAGGCAGATGTGGATGTTTGGTGGTATTACAGATATCGTCGCAGGATGGAAGCAGTTCCTAGTAAGGCCGCCTTTTGCAATTGACTAATAGCAAATTTGTCAATGCCAATGGTGTTCAAGGGGATGCTCCAGTTGTTTTGGGATTGCACCCAAGGAGCCTATTACTATTGGTACTACCCTTGCTTGCTTTTGCCACAGTCTTTTTATTTCTATTTGTAGGTCTTTGTATTTTGTTATCTTCTCCAGTTCTTTCTCTTCTATTCTGCTGTCTCCAGGCACTGCCACATCCACTATCCAGACTTTTTTGTCTTTCTTATCGACAATTGTTAAGTCTGGGGTGTTATGTTGTTGTTGTTGTTGTTGTTATTATTATTATGGATCATCACACAGTCAGCCAGATGTTTAGACTGGAATTGGCATTTTTTCTACCTATCGAGTCCTTACCAAGGACCTGGGATAGGCAGATGTGGATGTTCGATGTTATTGCAGATATTATCACAGGATGGAAGCTGTTCCCAGTAAGGCTGCCTTTTGCAATTGACTAATGACGAATTTGTCAATGCCAATGATGGTGTTCAATTGGTGCTCCAGATGTTTTGGGATTGCACCCAAGGCTGCTGCTGCTGCTATTATTATTATAATTATGATGATGATGATGTCATTTTTTCAGTGCCCTTTTTTCACCCTGATGACCGTTGCAGCATCCTCAGGATCATGGGACTTATATTCGGACGCTTGGCGCTGATTCACATTTATGATGGTCGCAACGTCCTGGGGTCACGTGATCATCTTTTGTGACCTTCTGATAAACAAAGTCAATGGGGGAAGCCAGATTCACTTAACAACTAGATTACTAATTTAACAGCTGCAGTGATTTACTTAACAACAGTGGCGAGAAAAGTTGTAAAATGGGGCAAAAGCCACTTAACAAATGTCTCGCTTAGCCACATAAATTCTGGACTCAGTTGTGGTGGTCAGTCAAGGACTCCCTGTACACTTAGCCCTCAACCGATGACCACAGTTGACCCCCGAGTTTACACTGCTAAGTGAGACAATTGTTAAGACACTTTTGCGCCTTTTTACAACCTTCCTTGCCACCGTTGTTAAGTGAGTCTCTGCAGTTGTTAAGTTAGGAGCAGGGTTGTTAAGTGAACCCTAACTTCCCCATTGTCGGAAAGTCGTAAAAAGGGGATCACATGACTCCGGGACACCGCAAAGGTCATAAATATGAGTCAGTTTGCCGAGTCTCTGAATTTTGATCACCTGACCACGTGGGGATGCTGCAGCGGTCGTCAGTGTGAAAAATGGCCATAACTCACTTTTTTCCAGCGATGTTGTAATTCTGAACGGTCACTAAATGAGCTGTTGTTAAGTCTAGTGCAGGGGTAGGCAACCGTGGCTCTTTTATGACTCGTGGACTTCAACTCCTAGATATGTTTGTTGCCATGCGTTATTTATAAAAATAATAAAGGTGGGATGTAAATAATATACATGGAGGAAGAGAACTGGATGTTCCCTGCCTGGCCAGAGAGCTTGCAGGGAGCCAGGGAAAAGCTGATGATCCTGAATCTCCAGCCTGGGATTTGGTTTCTGGCATCTACTGCTCATCGGTTGAACTTTCTCTGGCTATAAATAGGAATCGGCGACATTGAAGCTGACACGAAACCTTCGTAAGGTTGGGAAAAACCTCCCGGGTGGGCTCAGTTGGACTTCTTAGAGAGCGTTGTAGGCATCTTTAGGGATTATCAAAGAGCTTCCAGTGGGTGGGTTGAAATATAGTGACCATTTCCCAGAAAGCCGATGGTCCTTTAAATCCATAGGGAAATTTCTTGACAGCCCATTTGTGTCCTTTTTTCCCCCTGGAGCAAGTGGATGCAAAGCTGTGGACTGCAGTGGCTTTTATCTTTGCTTTTTGTTCTGGTGTCTCTTTTCACTTCTTTCTGTGCCAGAAGGGCTTCTGTGGGGTGCAGATAGATTTTTGGAGAGTGGGGTGGGGGCGAAGACCAGCAATTGGCTTTTCAGAAGGCCAGATTCCTATTAGGAAGGAAGAAAGAAAGAAAGAAAGAAAGAAAGAAAGAAAGAAAGAAAGAAAGAAAGAAAGAGAAAAAGAAAGAAAGAGAACGGAGGGAAGGAAGGAAGGAAGGAAGGAAGGAAGGAAGGAAGGAAGGAAGGAAGGAAGGAAGGGCAAGAGAGAAGAAAGAGAGGGACAGAGAGAGGAAGAAAAAAGAAAGAAAGAAAGAAAGAAAGAAAGAAAGAAAGAAAGAAGGAAGGAAGGAAGGGAAGGAAGGAAGGAAGGAAGGGCAAGACAGAGAAGAAAGAGAGGGACAGAGAGAGGAAGAAAAAAGGAAGAAAGAAAGAGGAAGGAAGGAAGGAAGGAAGGGCAAGAGAGAGAAGAAAGAGAGGGACAGAGAGAAGAAAAAAGGAAGAAAGAAAGAGGAAGGAAGGAAGGAAGGAAGGAAGGAAGGAAGGAAGGAAGGAAGGGCAAGAGAGAGAAGAAAGAGAGGGACAGAGAGAAGAAAAAAGGAAGAAAGAAAGAGGAAGGAAGGAAGGAAGGAAGGAAGGGAAAGAGAGAGAAGAAAGAGAGGGACAGAGAGAGGAAGAAAAAAGAAAGAAAAAAGAAAGAAAGAAAGAGGAAGGAAGGAAGGAAGGAAGGAAGGAAGGAAGGAAGGAAGGAAGGAAGGAAGGAAGGAAGGAAGGAAGGAAGGAAGGAAGGGAACCTTAAACATTTAAAGATCCAATAAGCTATGGATATGCCAAACATTAAGAGCGGAGTTTTCAGGCACAACAGTTGCAAAGGTGCCAAATTGCATAATTGCACAAATTTGTTATGCATCATACATATCTGGCCAGAAGCGTCTTTCTTTTGCTGGTTTTCTCCTTGATGCATGTATCCCAAAAAGAGGTCGAACTGCTGCTTTAAGGGGTGTTTCTGATTATGATAACTCTCGGAGACAGGTCTCTATCTGGTAAATGTGCATTGCTTCACACTTAGTTAATAATATATTCTGGCTGCCAGAGCTGGGTTCCCCTTGAAAAGTGGTGGCTGTTTCATTTCATCCCTTCTCTCTCTTCCTCTCCTTCCCTCCTTCTTTTGGCATAGTCTCAAATGGGACAGCATCCGCGAGCAGCTGGATCAATTTGCAGGGATCGCCAGCACGTCCAAAGGCGGTCGGATCGGGATCGAAGAGTTTGCTAACTATTTGAAACTGCCGGTCTCCGATGTCTTGCGTGAGCTGTTTACTCTCTTTGACAGAGTAAGTGTTGTGCCTCCCAAGGGTTAAAACAAACAAGCATTGCAGTGTTTGCAGAAATGAAGCTTGTGACTGAGAGACAGACACAGAGAGAGAGAGAGATCCTGTGTGTGTGTATAAAGAAAAAAGAATTTTAAGTACATAATATAAAACAGATGAGACTTCTGCAGTATTGAGCTGGGTGGTGGCCTCTAGGATTCTTAGAAAAAGAGCCAACAAACCAGAGAAAAGATTTAAGAGGGAGGCAAGATCAAGGTTGCTGGAAAAGTCTTCCCCCTTCCAAATTTGCAGAAGGAAAATTCCACCCTCGCTGGGCTTGGGCGAGGCCCCGTGCCCACAATAGATTCTAGCTGTGGAAAATGACGTGTGCGGACATGAGGGATTGCAATTTCCTTTGGCAGCAAATCCGTTCTTGCAGAACACGCCCAGCTCTGCTCTCTTCACACACACTCGGAGCTTCTGAAAGACGCTGCAGGTTCTGGGACTCTCCACCATGTTCCTTGCTCAAGCTTTGCTAGATGCGGCCACCGGTGGTGGTGGAAAAGGAGGAGGAGGAGGAGGAGGTGGTGGTGGTGGTGGTGGAGGAGGAGGAGGTGGTGGTGCTGGAGCCTTCCTGAAGAACTTGGGAGGTGGTGGAGGCACTGGAGGTGCCCTCATACGAGGCCTTGGTGGACTCCTGGCAGGAGGAGGAGGAGGTAGTGGTGGAGGAGGAGGAACAAGTGGTGGTGGCGGCGGCGGTGGCAGTGGTGGTAGCAAAGCCAGCAATGTTATGGGTCTTCTTGGAGGTCTTGTGAACATCATCAGTGAAGCAGCAGCTCAGTACAAACCAGAGCCCCCACCAGCCCCTCGCAGCCATTTTGCCAATGTGGAAGCCAATGAAAGCGAGGAAATGCGCCAGTTCCGACGACTCTTCACCCAACTGGCGGGCGATGACATGGAAGTGTGTGCCACCGAGCTGATGAACATCCTCAACAAGGTGATGGCCCGCCATCAGGATCTGCAATCCGAAGGCTTCAGCCTGGACACTTGCCGAAGCATGGTGGCTGTCATGGACAGTGATGCCACCGGCAAGCTGGACTTTTACCAGTTCAGGTATCTCTGGAACAACATCAAGAAGTGGCAGTGTGCCTTCAAAGAGTATGCTGGCCCGGCAGGGAAAATTGAGATGAGGAATTTGCCCACAACTTTCAAGGCCGCGGGGTTTAACCTCCACGAGCAACTCTACGCCCTGATGATCCGTCGCTATGCCGACGAAGATGGCAGCATGGATTTCAACAACTTCATCAGCTGCCTGGTCCGTCTGGATGGAATGTTCCGGGCCTTCAAATCCCTGGACCGAAGTGGTGATGGAAAAGTCCAGATGAACATAGAAGAGTGGTTACAGCTTACCATGTACTCTTAAAACAACAAGGGGTGGTGGAACGTCAAAGCAGTGGTTGGCTCTCCTTGGACCGTACCATTGATGGGGGGGGGGTTGAGGGACGAGGGATAGATGGAAAGTAAAATTGCTTCTGTCCAGACTTGAAATAAACCTTTCTGCTTACAGGGAGTGCTTTTGGGCTGACAGCACCTTGAGATATTGAGATTAGCCAATGCATGCCTTTTCTAAGAGCATTTGCTCATTGCTTATGTTTTGTTCTGGTTTGTTTGTTCAAGGCTGTGCCTGAATTCTGCAATAGTATTAAGGTTGCAAACTCATGTTAGCAATGTTGGAAGTGCACGGGAACCTGTGGGTTATTTCATAGGAAACTGGGAGGAAAACCCAGTGTTTTATTGCAAAATAAAATATAGCCTGCTCTCCTTAGGTTAGTGGCTATGTTGTGCAAAATGAAGCAACTGTTATTATCATTATTTCAATTTTTTCCCCACTCTGCTTTAGGAGAGCGTGTTTTGATCTCCTTTCCTTATTTTGTTTCCACTATTGTTCTTATCCTCTCCTCCTGTATTGATATTTTGGGATTCGAAGCCCCAAATAATCCCTGGTCTTGTTAAGGTAGTTCTTTTTTTTAAAAAAAAAACAAGGAAAGTCTAATTTACTTTAATTTACAAATGTTTCTGTTATTGAACATAATCTGTAATCTCAGTTATCCCAGTTGTCCTCAGATCATGGATGGGCACTCGGGATCCTGACCTCATTTTTGAGGGAATAAGATTAGGCTCTCCCAACTTGTTGGCCTTTAGATTCGTATATCTAGGTTACCATCATAGTTCAGTAATGGTCACTTGGAAATAGCACTCTGGGGGATTTGGAAAACAACGTGTTGTGTAAACGCAGCCAAAGGGAGATGGCATCTGCAGCTTCTGGGTTAGCAGCTTCTCTCTTGCTTTTGCTGAACGCCGGTTTGTTGTAGAAAGGAATCATAGCAAAAGTAGATCTTTTCCGTCTGTTGTAAAGAAGAGAAAATAAACTTGGATTATAACAAAAAGAGAACACTGTGAATTGTTTGATTGTTTTGTAGCTGTCTGGTCAAAAGTGGCAGGGAATAATATACTTTGCTTTCTTATATTTTTCTTAAAAAAAAAAAAAGCCTACGGATTTCCAAAGAAATCCTGCTTTATATGTGTGGGTTGACATAAGACTCTTGACCATCTTAAGCTGTGAGTCTTTGGGGCAGGTGGAGAAATGAGACCCTGGACTAAACTTGGTTATTTGTTTTTGACCTGGAAAACTACTTTAAATGTGGTTGTCCTTGTGGTGACCCGAACAGATCCAAATATAACATCTCTACCTCCCCTGGAACAGATCCTAATCTTGGCCTGAGTGAATCCCGTAGATGTCTCAAAATATTCTTGTTCCCTTTCACTGATTTTGATGGGCTTTGTGACTCACATCTGTGCTATTATGTTGACTTGGTTTGGGGCTTTACCCGGGGTGGTCGAGTGCTTTATGCAAACTGGTCTTGATACCTTCTTGATCCAGTTCTAGTTGGAAATAATATGAGAACCAGACTCTCCAAACCAGCTCAGAGGAAAAGGGGATCATCTCACTGCTTGCTCCATGATTATTGTGGCAGCTGCGTCCTATCTTTGGCCAAAAGTCTCAGAGGATAATTTACCGTTCCACAACAGTTCCCTGTTTCAGTTAAGGAACCCAACTGGGCAGCTTTCTAGATTGTGGACAGCCAGATCCTGCAGTTGCAGGCCTTGTTAAAACTCTGAATGCCCAGGATTATATTTTAAAAAAATCCCCCTTAATTTTCTTGTTCTCCCTAGGACCACCTCATTCTCTCTGTCCACTGAAGTCATCCATCCAGTTGAAATTGCTCCTATGTCTCTTTGGATTCTAATTGATCATTGTTACTCTGTTAAATGTGTGATCTGATGTTGAGCCTTAAGTTGGTTTGAACCTTCTATGTTTCTCAGGATAATTCCATCCCCTTTTAATGCTTGACTGGATGGCCTCAGATGTTGTCCGTTATGTTGGTTTGGGCCATTTATGTTTTTCGGGATAATTCAGTGGTGGGATTCAGCCAATTCGCACCAGTTCGGCAGAACTGATGGCTAATTTTTTGTTGCCCAGGCCCAGAATGGAATTCCTGAGGTGGCATCACACAGAGAACCGGTTGTTCACATATTTGAATCCCACCACTGGGATAATTCCATCCTTATAAAAGAAAAAAAAAATCTTACAAGGAGCTAAAGGTTCACCCAATGAACTTGATGCAAACGTAGTTGTGTAGTTAGAGAGCTGCTTTAGCCAAAGAATAAATTTAATTTTTCTTTGCCAAGTTTCCATGCAGATCTTTCTGAAGAGGCGGGGAGCATTGCTCGTCCCTGCTTTAAATACAGAAATGCATGCACATTTTGGTTCTCTGTCTCGCTCGTCCCTTCTTTAAATACAGAAATGCATGCACATTTTGGTTCTCTGTGTCTCTGTCTCTGTCTCTCTCTCTCTCTCTCTCTTCTCTCTCTCTCTCTCCTGCATATTTCTTTGAAAGCAAAACAAAGTCTCCCTTGAGAGACAAACAGCACTCTTGATCATTTCATGGGCTGGTTTCTTGGCAACACATCCAAGGAGCCTCCCTCTGCTTTGGGGCTAAGATGTTGTCTGTCTAAATGCTCTCGCTTGCAGCTCTGAAGCTTCTGAGTGGTACCCTTGCCAAGTCATAGCCTGATTTGACTTTGCCTTGGCTGGTTGGGCTCAACCGTGGTCAGCCAGGTGCTGCTATCTGCTGTGTCACAAGAGCAGCTGCTGATCTTTGTAGGCCAAAATAAGCATTGCTGACAAACGTAGGCAGCAACAAATCCAGCCCTTCCCTTCCCTTCAAGGCAAGCTTCCAAGCGGCAGGAATGTCACATGGAGCAGAGAAAATGGGTGGATGGCAATCCTGAACCAGCCACTTCCTTTCCAAAGGAGAGTCAAGAATTTGCCCTCACAGATCAAGGGAGGTGAAAAAACCACAGGTTTCCTGGACACCTCTTTAAAAACAAGCATCTTGAAGGCTTTCTGGATGTTCATCTTAACACCACAAACAGTTGCCATGACCTCTTTTCCGTTCCTGAGAGGTGGGGTATTTTGTTTGTTTGTTTATAACCAGGTTTTTGCATCTCTTCAAAACAAAGCACTCTTGATTTTGGAGAGTGAAGAGAAGCAGAGATTCCCTGGCAGCTAAGGCTTTCTTTGTGTAATTAGTTTGCAGGGAATTGTGACGACATGGTCATAAACTCTGGGTATTTGTGGAAATGGACTTTAGGGGGGTCAATTAAAATTTTAGGAGAGGGCTTCAGAGAAAGCTTCCATTTGGAAGGTGTCCTAGTCCACATTTTGCCTCGCAAGCCTTACCAGTGTCAACGCTGCAAATACTAGTCGAGAACTACCTGTAACCTTGCAAGGATGATTCAGGCGGGTGTTTTTGTTTGCATTCAGGGGTTCAGTTCAGAAAAGGAATGGAATCAGAGAAAAGTCCAGGCCTACATTGCTGGAAAAGTTAATCAAATTTTATTTTTCTTAAAGCAAAAGCATTTTTTCTTTGCCACCCTTCCCCCCCCCCAGCAGAAGTGATTCTCCCTACATTCAAGAAGGAAATTAGAAGTTTTGAAATGCTGCCCCAGTGTGGGTTGCATTCCATTCTCCTTTGAAGCCAGGAATGTAATCCTCCCCCTGAGGCTGGTATGCAAGTCTGTAAGCTTAACCCTTTCTGTGCTGCAGCTGGCAGACTGAAACAGGGTATAGTCCTCTGGGCATGAATGCAAAGCCAGGAAGATTTTTCAAGGGGGCCACCCACTCCGTAGTGAATAACTCTGCAAATCCAATGTCAACTCTGCTAACATCAGATGTTCTTGCTTTGACAACATATGAAGATGCAGCCATTTTCCTTCTTACATTTTACTCTTAGAATTAGAATTAGATGATAGTGGGGGGGGGAGGAGGAGGAATGTGCATTGGAGTTTAGTTAGACATAACAATATTGTAACTAGTGTGAGAACCAAGGTTTTTTGAAATAAGAGTTGATAAGAAATGGCAGGTTGAAGAACTGGAGGGAAAGCCTGCATTTCAAACTAATTGGAGAATGTGATTTATGACAGTTAATTAGAGGAGGGAATTGTGCTTTGATACTATATGCTCAGGGGAGGGGAATTCAGTTTTTGGCTTCGATTATGCAGTGCCGATGCTATGCTACTCGAATAAAGATTCTTTAAGGTAAACAATGCCTCAAAGTTCTTTGAAGAGTTTCATCCGTGGGAACCATGACATCCGATGTCTCTTTCTTGGCTCTTATAAAATCTGGTTCAGAGTTTTGGGATCTGCCAAGGATCTGTTCTCACTGGGTTGCTGTTTTTACTGCTGTTATTTTCATTACCACCATTATTATATTTATATCCCACTTTTATTTTGCACAATTCAGTGCTCCCACCATCTATTTTCCATACGATGTCCATTCTGCGTGGTGGGTCTCCCTCTGCCTGGATCTTCCTCAGTTGCCCCTGAGTCAAATTGAATATTGAATCTGTCCAAATGATATACACATTATGCAAGTTCTCTGCACAGAGATATATAAGTCCCATGATATCATGTCCCCATGTAACATCTGAGGCCTTCTGATGAGTTCTCTCAAGGATGACAACTGCAACAAAAATGGATGCAGCCTGAATTGGTTATACTGGTTGGTTTTTCATTATATTGCTTACATTGATTACATTCAGTCATGAATTGTTGTATTATCGTGATATTTTATATCTTATATTATTATGTTGGGTATACTCTTCTCTGGTCACAGCCATCAAGATTGGTATGGTTACTATATTAGTTTGAGTATGTACAGTATATACAGTAGAAATTCTACCTTTGGTTAAGTTTCCACCAATTTTTCTTCTAATTTCTTTATAACTGTAACCTTGTTCACTTAATAATTCTATTTTACATCACTTTCTGGGTAACCAGTCAACTCTTTGCACCATTACTTTAATTTTATTACATTTTACAAGCTCACTAAATGAAAGAACACAAACAAAAAACCCAACCCACTTGATAGCGATCACATAACACACTGACAAATGTCCTCCTCTCAGCTTCAATACATGACATCGATAACTGGATCCTACTGTGATCTGATTGGTTCATTGCCAAAAGAAGATGACATCTGATTGGCTCTCTAAACATTCATGCTCATTGGCTACAATCAGATGAAGGAAAGCTACCTGATATCAACCTAAGCAAGTTGTGCTTCCTTTTTCTGGTTATTTGGCTATAACTTTTCATAGAATACAGTACAAATAATTGAACAATCTTTGTTGCATTACATTCTTGATTAAATTATCTTTCCATTGATATATAATTTTATAGTACTGCTCCAAAAAACAAGTGGTGTTGTTAGCTATGAAACCTCAAAAATACATGTTTCTCAAAAGATTTCTACAATTTTGGCCACTACTGTATGTATGTGTGTGTGTGTGTGCGTGTGTGTAATTAAATTTTTAGAATTACAAATCTTTAGTGCTTAATAAACAACGTGTTCTCTGGGTTCACATATTTCATAGTAATATTATTAATCCATTTCTACTTTCTACCCCATTTTTCCAGCCACTTATAAAAATTATCCCATGTTTGGAAATATTCTGTATCTTCTTTCCCTTTCATTTTCAGTGTGAGCCTATCCATTTCCGCACAAACTAAAAATTTCCTAATTATGTCTTCTTCTGATGGTGTCTCTCCATTTTTCCAATTAGTTTGAGTATTTCAACTGCATTTAGTTGAGCTTAGTTATAGTGGGGTGTATGAAATGGAGGAGTGTTCACAAACTCGCCTGGAAAGTAAATTTGAGTAGTCAGGAGTTATGTCTCTGTTGCAGTTCCTTGAGTCAAGATAAATGGTGGCACCATTTAAGGACGCAAGAAACCTTTAGCCAGATACCAAGGGTACCACAGGAGAAATTGGAAATCAACAAGTCAGGATTGCTTTCTTGTTGCAATGGATGTTTTGAAGAAATCAACCGAATGGGTGTGGGAAAGAGACACGCCAGCATCACTGAGTAACTTCAACGACGTTTTGATTGTCTTGTGTTTTGTTCAGAACGGCGATGGGACCATAGACTTTCGAGAATATGTGATTGGTTTGTCCGTCCTGTGTAATCCCGCCAACACGGAGCAAACAATCCAGATGGCATTTCAGGTAAATCCTCTTAATTGAGGACTCGAGGTGCAGCACAGATCTGTAATGACAGACAGAGCATATCTGTGGGTGGAGAGATTCTGTGCAGAGCCTGGCCACCAGTCATATCATCCCTGGGAAATATTGGGCGAGGGCAACCTTGCTAGTCTATAGCAGGGGTCTCCAAACTCGGCAACTGTAAGACTTGTGGATTTCAACTCTCAGAATGGTTGGCTGGGGAATCCTGGGAGTTGAAGTGCACCAGTCTTACAGTTGCCACGTTTCGAGACCCCTGGTCTATAGCACTCCAGAGAGGACAACAGCATCCTTTTCGACTAACAAATATAAACTTTCATTATCTAGATCTCATTGTTGTTGTTAGTTGCAAAGTCATGTCTGACCCATCGCGACCCCATGGACAATGTTCCTCCAGGCCTTCCTGTCTTCTACCATCTTCTGGAGTCCATTTAAGCTCACGCCTGCTGCTTCAGTGACTCCATCCAGCCACCTCCTTCTCTGTCATCCCATTCTTCTCTTGCCCTCCATCTTTCCCAGCATCAGGCTCTTCTCCAGTGAGTCCTTCCTTCTCATTAGGTGGCCAAAGTATTTGAGTTTCAACTTCAGGATCTGGCCTTCTAAAGAGCAGTCAGGGTTGATCTCCTCTAGGACTGACTGGTTTGATCACCTTGCAGTCCAGGGGACTCGCAGGAGTCTTCTCCAGCATCATAGTTCAAAGGCCTCAATTCTTTGGCGCTCAGCCTTTCTTATGGTCCAACTTTCACATCCATACATTGCAACTGGGAAAACCATGACCTTGACTATCTGCACTTTTGTTGGCAGGGTGATGTCTCTGCTTTTTAGTATGCTGTCTAGATTTGCCATAGCTTTCCTCCCCAGGAGCAAGCATCTTTTAATTTCTTGGCTGCAGTTCCCATCTGCGGTGATCTTGGAGCCCAAAAAGATAAAATCTGTCACTAAGATCTCATCAGGTGAAAGCTTCACAAAACTGTGTGCCATATATTTATTTATTTCCTTTCTCACTGCTATGGTGGTCTGTGTCTTCCTCAACCAGGGATCGTCTACCAGAATCCTGGGAATTGGAGGACTCTAGACTGTGTATTAGCTGGTTCTAGCCCTGCACTCTTCTAGATAGAAAGCTCTGAAGATGTTCCTGGGATCTATTGGATCCAGTCTCCCACCTTAGGAGACACAGTCCTGAGTGCTCCTGCTGCCTGGGACCAAATTGGCTTTGATTTCCCAGATCCTCTTTAGTTCCTCCTTCTGGTTCTGTTACTTCTCCAGCTTCTCCTCCTTCCTGATGTTGCTGTCACGTGGCACTGCTACATGTATTACCACTGCTGTCTTCTGATTGGAAAAGGTGCTCTTCCTGATTTCTGGAGGGGAAGCCATGGTTTGGGTGGTATTAGGTGTTCTTCTGAGAATGGGGCTACGTGACTTTAAAGTAGTGAGCAGTTAATAGCAGGGAAAGTGGTCCTTATGGGACCCAAGCCTTCCACCACCCCAAGATGAATAGCAGAGTCTTCAAAAAGAGTGGATAGAACGCTATTCCTCTGATGGCTTTAAAAGAAATCTGGGAAGAGTTTCCCAGGCATTCAAAGGTTGATTTGGAGATGTCTGAGCTTTATCCCCCTTCCCAACAGACCAGTCAAATCCCTCTTCTTCTTCTTCTTCCTCCAGCTTTTCGACATTGATGAAGATGGCAGCATAACAGAAGACGAATTCGCCCTAATTATCCGTTCGTCACTTGGGCTTCCTGACCTCGATGTTTCGAACCTCTTCAAGGAGATTGATGCTGATCACTCTAACAAACTCTCCTATGGTAAGGAAGCCAAGTGGGAATTAAGGAAATCAAGATTCAGGGGTACGGTTGGGAGGAGACTTTGGGATGTGATGTAATGGCGTGATGAGGGAAAGAACTTGGGAGATGGGGTGGGGAGATGCTGCAAAGGGAACAATCGGATTGTCAACGCTGCAAATATTGTATATTCTTTCTTTTGACAATATGTAGAATTCGGCTAATTTAGGGAGGGAACATGCTGATAATTTAACTGCTCAGAGGAAGAGAACTTAGATCCTAGCATCCCTCCGTTGTGCCTGTGCCGACATTTTGTAACAATAAAAGACTTTTAGGAAAATAAATGCCTGGAAGTTCTTTGGAATGTTTCATTAGTCAGAACCACAACATGGATAACAGAATAGTAGAGTTGGAAGGGACCTTGGAAGTCCAAACCCCTGCTTAGGCAGGAAAATTTATACCATTTCAGGCAAATAGTTGTCCCGTCTCTTCTCAAAAACGTCCGTTATGAAGCACCCACAACTTCTGGAGGAGAGTTGTTCCATTGATTAATTGTTCTCACTGTCAGAAAATTTCTCCTTAGCTCTAGGTTGCTTCTCTCCTTGATGAGCTTCCATCCATTGCTTCTTGTCCTGCTTTCAGGCACTTTGGAGAATAGCTTGACTCCCTCTTCTTTGTGGCAGCCTCTCAAATATTGGAATACTGCTATTGTGTCACCCCTGGTCCTTCTTTTCAATAAACTAGATAAGAGGCAGCATAGCCCACAGCTGTATAACTGGCAGGGCAAGGGATCCAGAAGAGACCCTCTCTAGTTTCGCCAGCTGTAAAGGAGACGGGGGAAGATTTTTATTTTCAGACCTGCAAAGTTCTGTCAACGTAGCCTCCCAATAAAGTTGACTTGGCTCAACTGTGATTCCTATCTGGTTTACCCCACGAGTTGCCTTCTCCTGGTTTAGTGTGAACCTCAGACCAGCCCCATGATTTAAATAATGTTGTTCATTCTTTTATTTTTAGAAGAGTTCAAGGATTTTGCTGAGAAGCATCCTGAATACGCCAAGCTGTTTACAACGTATCTTGAGCTTCAACGCTGCCAGCTGTTGACAGAGGCGGAATTCACTTCCGGGGAAGTCACCCCTATCACCTCTTCTTCTGAAACAACTCCGGTGCCAAGGAACAAAGTCTGCCCCCAACCGACTGAAGACGAGCATTCAAATATTTCAGATAAAAAAGAAGACTGAACCTCAAAAGCCTAATATATACATTTATTTAAGCCACAGAAGGATTCCTTTTTATTAAATCCAAATCTTGGTGGGAATACATATATATATATATATATATATATATATATATATATATATATATATATATATATATAGGTCTTTGGTTGTTCGGGTTTTCTCCCGCGTAAAATTGGAAGTGTCTTGGCGACGTTTCGACGAAGTCCCATTCGTCATCTTCAGGCTGGTGTTTTTAGCTTCGTGCTTCGAGCAGCAATGTTTGAGCATTGCTGCTCAAAGCAAGAAGCTGAAAGCACCAGCCTGAAGATGACGAATGGGACTTCGTCGAAACGTCGCCAAGACACTTCCAATTTTACGTGGGAGAAAACCCGAACAACAAAGACCTACATATATATATATATATATATATATATATATATATATATATATATATATATATATATATATATATATATATATATATTTAAGCCGGACCGAGTAGAGCAAAATTTTGCTTTCGGAATATATGCATTCATACACTGTATGTCGAGAAGTATTTTTCAATAAATAAATTTGGGGAAATGGTTTGCTACTTGTACTGCATTTGTGCTGATTCTGTTCCAGAAGAATTGACGTCAAGATGAAATTGGAAGGGAAAAAACACCAAATCAGAAACACCTTTTCTAACACATTTCATTCAAAGGCAACATTTCTGTGAGTTGCAGCTTGGAGTTTTGAATAATGACAATGAATAATGATGAGGAATCCTATGAAGAATAGTTAAGGGAACCAGGTATGTCTAGCCTATCAAAGAGAAGGATTAAGTGGTAAGATTAGCGAGATTAGCAAAAATGTTTCAAAATATGTCCAGTAACTCTTGGAAGTGCAATCAAAAACCAGGCATGTACTATCATCTTTGGTGGACGTGCCCTAAAGCAAAACAAATTTGGACAAAAATACATACTTGGCCAGAAATGATGTTAAAAAAAAACATGTAGACTTTAAACTGGGGCTATTATTAGGTATATTATTGGGAAAATATGACAAAGAAAGTGTATATATTTAATGTTGCATGTATTAACAGCAGCAAGAATTGTATTTGGTCGGTATTGGAAAAATGAAGAAACACCATCTGAAGAAGTGATAATCGAGAAATACTGGACTGCTCAGAAATGGATAGACTTACACTGAAGATTAAAGAAAAAGAAGACCCAGAATATTTTCAAATATGGGATGTATTTTATCAATGGCCGGAAAAATGGGGTAGAGAATAGGGATTTAATGTGTATTATTAAGTAAAAAAATAGACCCAGACAACACGCTGTTGACCAAGCACTTATAAATTGTAAATGTAGAAAACTAATACAATGTTATTTAAAAGGAGAGAGAGAGAGAGAGAGATTAAGGAGGACATTATAACTATCTTCCAGTACATAAGGGACTATGACAAAGTAGAGGGGACTGACTTATTGTCCAACACACTATAGGGCAGGACAAAAAGTCATGGATTGAAGCTTGTCAAAGAGAGATCCAATCCAGAATAAAGGAGAAATTTCCTGACAGTAACAACAAGTAATCAAAGGAATAGCTTGCCTGCTAGAGTTGTGGTTGCTCCATCACTGGAGGTTTATAAAAATAAATTGGACAATCGTGATGGGGTTGGAATAAGGGCTTAGCAGGCGTTATCCTGCTTATCTTCTGAAACCAGCCAAGACTAGATAAGCAGTTTTACTACCTGTCTAAAACTCTGCACGATTACTACGAGCCAACTTCATTTATCACCTGAAGCTATTTAAGAAATAATCAATTAGCCAATAAATCATCATTGGCTGAGTCATAAACCTCTGCTTTCTGCAACTTTTAGCAAGGTGCAAAGGAAAAAGGGAAACGAATGCAAGTTGCATCTTGATGTTGATGTAATTAATGTGGCCCAGAAGATTCTCATCCCTGAACTAGAAGCTTTTAGGCCCGATGTCATGATGGAGAATGAAATATCCTGCATCTATCTTGAGGGAACTGATTTAATTATCCCCCATCAGCAGAATATGGGTCTGAATGCTTAAGAGAAGTGAGGGACCATTGCCCTCTCGTGGCCATTTAACTGGAATTGTGCCTGTTAGTTTCCCCATTTTTTTAAAAAAAATATCAGTACAGTACAGTAGAAGTCTTGAAGACTAAGAGACAGATCATCATGAAGAAAATCTATGTGATCACTAAGAGTCATATATGACTTGATGGTACAGAATCAGATGTGTTCAGGGCAGATTATCCATCTTAAGATCAACCTTAAGATGATTCTTTGCTACATCTCCACTCTTCCTGGAGATGGAGAAGACAGCTCAAACCCCCACTGTACCACTCACTGCTGCATTTGGGATTGCTCACCATAACAAGCAAAGTCTTACATTTTGGCAGGAAAAATCAAAGGCACAAGTACAGACTGGGCAAGACCTGGCTTAAAAACAGCCACTGTGAGAGGGACCTTGGAGTCCTAGTGGACGATCACTTGACCATGACCCAGCCGTGTGCAGCAGCAGCCAGAAAAGCTAATACAATCCTGGGTTGTATAAACAGAGGCATAGAATCAAGATCGCATGAGGTATTAGTACCGCTTTATAAAACCCTAGTGAGGCCACACCTGGAATACTGCAGCCAATTTTGGTCACCATGTCACAAAAAAAGATGTTGAGAGTTTGGAAAAAATTCAGAGAAGAGCAACTAAAATGATCAAAGGCCTGGAGACTAAAACATACGAGGAACAGTTGCAGGACTTGGGTTTGACTAGTCTAAAGAAAAGAAGAAATAGAGGAGACATGATAGCAGTGTTCTGGTATTTGCGAGGCTGCCACAAAGAAGAGGGGCTCATGTTATTCTCCAAAGCACCAGAGTGAAGGACGAGAAACAATGGTTGGAAACTGATCAAAGAGAGAAGCAACCTGGAATTAGGGAGAAACTTCCTGACAGTGAGGACAATCAACCAGTGGAACAGCTTTGCCTCCAGAAATCGTAGGTGCTCCATCACTGGAGGTTTTTAAGAAAAGATTAGACATTCACCTGTCTGAGATGATATAGGTTCTCCTGCTTGAGCAAGGGGTTGGATTAGAAGACCTCCAAGGTCCCTTCCAGCTCTATTCTATATATATAGCTACTGGGCTGATTAAAACTGGGACTGTCTACTCTGCTTTGGAGTTGGGGAATGGAAGCTGAAATGTATGAAGAACAGTCGCAGGAATTGGGTATGTCTAGTTTAATGAAAAGAAGAACTAGGGGCGACAGGATAGCTGTCTTCTAATTTCTAAGGGGCTGCCACAAAGATTTGGATTTTTGAGATGTCCATATGTCCATAGAGAAGTTCCTTCAAGGCTCAATTGTCCATCCAGAATATTAACCTATCCAAATCAATTTTGAGGTCAGGTTTTCAGAGCTGCTTAAGCAAAAAATAAGCAATTGCTGTTTAAGTGACTGTTGCAAAAATGTGAGATACGCCAGCTTTGGACACTCTGATCTAAATTGTTCAGGCTTTGTGGGTTTCCATGCTAGACTTCATCTAAGATGGTAATATACACAAGTCTTTCAACTGCACTAGGTAGGGAGATCTCAAAAGTTCAGGACTGGTACATTAGTCCTCAACTAATGACCACAATTGAGCCCTAAAATTATGTCGCTAAGAGAGACATTCATTAAGTGATTTTTGCTCCATTTCAGAACCTTTCTTGCCATAGAGGTTAAGTGAAGCACTGCAGTTGTTGTTGGTAACCTATTAATTAGTAAATCTGGCTTCTCCATTGACTTTGCTTGTCAGAAGGTCACAAAAATGGATCACGTGACCCCGGGACACTAAGACTGTCATAAACATGAATCAGTTGCTAAGCATATGAATTCTGATAACGTGACGAATGGCATGCTGCAACAGTGGTGTGAAAAATGGTCCTAAGTCACTTTTTTCAGTGCTGTTGTAACTTTTGAGCAATCACTAAATGAATGGTTGCCATTCCAGGATTACCTGTATTGTTCAGGCTGTATTATGACCTTCAAACTGAAAAAAAAAATCTGAGATCTGCTTGATTTATAGGACTATTCTTATGTTCTTCCATTAATTACAACCCTTTAAGACAAGGCAAACCATATCTTAATGCAGGGGTGTCAAACTGCTGGCCTGCGGGGTGGACGCGTCACGACGAAACCGTGCCCACCCCATTGTCAGCAATGGGGAAAAAGCTCCGATACATCGCGCGATGTCACAAGTTTGACATGTCTGTCTTAATGTGATCCACAAACCAGGAAGATGGTCTCTTCCTTGTTGTACTGAACATTCTCATTTCTTAGGCCCACTACATTTGCAATGACTTTTCCTTCTGACTCTTTTTCTGATCATCCATCCACCTTAATCTAACATAAACCAAGATTTCTTTGGCTCAGTTGTACTACTCCTCAGTCCTCTGTGTATTTCCCAAAAGGGTAGTATCTTGGTTCCCCATCAGCCCTAAGGACACAGTTGTCCACCTGAATCCTATAAAGCATCTCAACTCTCTAATTCAATTGCACTCCCTTCATTTGGCCACAGCCCCCACCGATCATCAAGGAGAATCAAGACGTCTGTTTAGAAATAATCAAATATTATTAAAATATCGGTCCTAGCCCAAGTTGACAAATGGCTTACTCATCATAACCTTGGATGGTGAATTTCCAGCTTCTTTCTCAGCCTTGATGGGCTTAATTCAATCAACCTGAGAAGAAACAATTTACTTGCTGCTCTCCAGGAGACAGATATGACTGGCATGGCTACCGTTGAGGAGAAGAGCATAAAAAATAAAAAAAACAAAATGCAACAATTTGTTCTGTGTTTAGTTTTAAAGGTGGGCAGCATCTCGTCTTCAACTCAACTTTGAAAGCAAGGATGGAGTTCAAACAGTGGAAACAACAAAGGTGCCTTCCCTGTTTCAGAAAACAATGACATGGAAAAGATCAGAAGCTGGAGATGTCAAAGAGAAGAGGGAATAGGTGATCTCACCTGCCTTTGGCTCTGCCTCTATTCTCCTGTTGCTTCATCTCCACCCATGACTGGTATGGAGACCCCAATAAAGGATCCCAATGGAATATGGTCCTTGGCCAAAGAAGAGATTTCTTCCATGGTGGTCTTTTCACTTTCATCCAGAACTTTACCACCCAATCAATCATCCTTCTTGTTGCCTTGATTCCATCACAGAGAGACACAACCACAGAATCACAAATATGAAATTGCTTTCCTATCTACTCTCGCTCCCTTCTTAAACTGTTCAGCTTGACTTTGTTCCAACTTTGTATTTTGCAATAATAACTTGATTCTTTCATATTGATTTTTGTTGTTCAACAGCCAAAGACTTTCAAATCCCCAAGAACCTTCCTTCCTTCCTTTCTTTCTTCCTTCCTTCCTTCCTTCCTTCCTTCCTTCCTTCCTTCCTTCCTTCCTTCCTTCTTTCCTTCCTTCCTTTCCCTCCCTCCCTTCCTCCCTCCCTTTTTCTATGAAACAGGCTTCTTTATAGATGAACCTACTCTTGAAACATGGCAACTTTAAGATGTGTGGACTTCATCTCGCAGGATTCCCAGCCAATCTACACATCTTAAAGTTGTCCAGTTAGGAAAACTTCTCTACAATGTCTTCTTCTGAATGTCAATTTGTGAAGAACCAAATTTACTGTTTGATCCCTATTTTTCTACTCCAAGTGATGGAAAAAGCTGGTATTCGTCCACTGCAAACTTCTCCCTCACTTTGCACCATGCCAGATGGCTCTTTCTGGTCCCTGGGCTGACCTGAAAACCTCACTGAAGCTTTTCTTTGAAATGTCACGAATGATAGAACACCAAGGATCCTCAAGAAGCTGAATAGCCAGAGAGAGAAACCACACACTGACAAAATAACAAGTGCAAAAATAAAAAAAAAATCATTTTATTTCCAGGGAGTGGAAGAGCAGTTTCAAAAATGCAAGAGAAACAATTCAATCCTGTTTTAAAGAGAAGGATCAAGGAAGAGAAAATGATAAATCGTCTCAATTTGATGAAGGGTTCATGGTGCAAAATGTGCACGTTGCGTTAAAATAGATTGTAGGAAACTAGACTGTAGGAAACTCAAGGAAGCTATGCAGAATTCTGAGTCTCTCCCGTTCTTTCATCAAGAACCTTGTCCTTCATCCAAGAGTCAACATATGGATGACAGCAAAGATCCTCACACCACAAACATCTTTGTCAGCCAAGGGCCATGTTTTCCATTAGGCACGTCTTTTTTACAAAACGGCACCAACTTCTTTTAAAAAAGAAAAGTTATGCCCAAGAGGTTGGGCTGAAAATAAGCCATCTTCCCCCATCTTACAAAACTTGATGTCATGCCTTAATAGATCCCTTCTGTTGATGTTTTTTTGCAGGAAACAATCTCTGCACCAATCCTTGATAGAGGAGGGTAAAATTTGTCACTTACAGCCAAATCACCCTTCCCCCCCCCCAATAACTTTGATTCTCTGCAATTTGTTAGCACTGTATTTCCACCCTCCCTCTAATTCAGGAAAAAGTCAAGTGCCCAACTTTCATGTTTTGTTCCCATTGTTAACATATGTTCAAACATTATAAATAGGACAAACAAGTGCTTAACTTTCTGATTCAATTCAGAAAGTCAGTTTGATTTGGAAATTCAGTGAAGTTTCAGTCCAAATCTCCAGAGTTTTGCATAGCTCATAGTCCACTGTAGATGTTTGCAAGGAAGTCCATATTTCTTAGCACTGATCTCAGTTTTGTTCTGCTCCAAATGCATAAATTAAAGGAGTTAAATAATTATCTACCTACCTACCTACCTACCTACCTACCTACCTACCTACCTACCTATCTATCTATCTATCTATCTATCTATCCATCCATCCATCCATCCATCCATCCATCCATCCATCCTGATTTTTGTTTTGGCACAAATGGTAAAAATTCCACCCCAAGGGAACATCATTTCTTATCATGTGCTATTTGTATCAAATGGAGGGGGGTCTCATTCATTTTAAAGTTTCTTCTAACTCTTAAGAATTAGTGTTTAAACAGCTGCTACCTTTGTAGCCAAAAGCTAGTTGACTTTATCACCCCTGGCATTTAATGTTTGCAGAGCAATGCAGCAGGTCTTGTTAGATTAAAATGATTTCTTGGATCTGTATCCCTGTTGGGATTTTATTTGATCTTTCAGCCTTTGAGCATCCAAAATTATGAAAGTGTTTTCAATCATTTCAACCTCATTCGTCCGAGTAAAGAGAGAGCGCGTGGTAGAGATGGAAAACACAAAGGCATATTGCAGATTGTGGAAATGGTTGTGGTTGAGGCTTCCAAGGGTTTCATCATCAACATGTTCTTGAGGAGAAGCATTGGGGTAGGACAATCAAAAAACAAGGGAGTTGTGAGTTGGCCAAGAGATTAAGATTTCTCCATTTTCCCTCTCGCAACTATGTACTCTTTGTACAGTCTTAAGTTGTCGATCCCTCCTAAGCAGTTGAAGATGAATCATAATGATCCACATCCAAACTGTGGTCAACCTTGAAATGGTGAGAAGAATGAGCTAAGAATAATTGCAATAGCCCTGAGCAGTTATATTAAGTTTTGGAAAAAGAAAAAAGCTCCTTGTTCCCATTCTATACATGTAAATGGAACATAAATCATTGACACCACTGAGAGTCACCCAGGTTGATTTGCTGTTCAGGAAGCTTTACAACCTCTAGCATTGTCCCTCTAGTAAAGCAAGATGACTTGGTGGACGATGCTAGATGGCACCAATTAGGTGGGCCTGCCTCCATTTTCACTCCTGAGTGTGAAGCAGGGGGTGTAACAGAAGGTGCTGCTGGTGTCTTTGAAAGTTGTTCTCGCACAAAGTGCTCTAAGTTTCAGGAGAGTTTCCACTTTCCAAGAGTGAGTATTATGTCAGAGCTTTAGGGACTGAGCCTCGGTTCATGTCATGCTTTGTTTACAGTACTCCTTAATTAACCTATAGGATCACTCAGCATCCATCAGGGCTTCCAACTTCTGGCCATTCATGATTGGTGTCACTGACTGGAATTTAATTTCTGAAGTAACAATAATTGATTAGATTGCCTGCAAAGCAGGTAGACAGAGGCACCTGATAACAGCTTGCTCAGAAATTAGAACATTTCTTGTTAGTGTTTGTTATCTTTTTGAAATTGAATATCTCTTTTTTGAATTCATCTATCTATCTATCTATCTATCTATCTATCTATCTATCTATCTATCTATCTATCTATCTACCTATCTATCTATCTACCCATCTACCTACCTACCTTCATCCATCTATCATCCATCATTCATGTATTATCTACTATCTATCAGTCCATCAATCCATCCATCCATCATCCATCCATTCATCTATTATCTCTCTCTCCTATCTACCTCCCTCCCTCCCTCTCTAGCATCCATGTATTATCTCTCTCTTATCTGTCTGTCCGTCCATCCATCCATCCATCCATCCATCCATCCATCCATCACATTTATATGGCTACCGATTTCACAAGAAGCAGCAAACAACATTTAATTAAAAAAAAAACAATAACAAAGGGTCCCCCCTTAAAGATACTTAGAAAGTCACTAAAGACCCAGATCTTCTCCCAGGCCGCCTGGCAGATTGGGCACACATTTTTCTCCTTTTTTGTATGATTCTTTTCCCCAGCCCCCAACCCCCAGACTGAATGCATAGCATCTGTTATTTATTTTATTTTATTCTCCTGGATTTTTCTTGGCAAAAGTGCCCAGAGTTGGTTGAAGTTGGTCGCTCTTTAAATCTCTGCCCCTAAATGTAAATAAGTAAATAAGCCAACAAATGAAACTCTTGTCAAACCCGATTAGGGGCAATGTGGTCCTGACAGATTCAAGATTAAGCCTGCTTTGGGGATGGGTGGGTGAGAGCAAATCCAATTGAGGACTTTTTTTTTTTTTTGTACCTTCAGGGGGCAGCTGATATTACATTTACCAGCCTGCTGTGTTCTCCCACCCAGAAGCTCAGGGGAAAACAAAGCAGAGAGATTCATTCCTAACCAAAAGAAACCAAGGAAAGAATTCCAAGAAGTCTAGAAGCCAAGTTCTTTTTTTCCCCCGTTCTTTCTTCTTCCCATGCCTTGAAAATCAGATGTACCTGCCTTCAGGAGAAGCAGAAAAGAGAATCAGCTGTTCAAGGCTAAAACCTTCTTTGGAAGAAGCTTTGCTGCAGGGCAGAACATCTGTGAAGCTTTATCAATCCAGTAATTCAATCATGGAGAGAGGTTTAAAACGCTCCTCCGGTGCCTTGCCTACAGTCTCTTCCTGGTCCTGAGGAAGAAGAAGAAGAAGAAGACCTTTCAGAAAGGACTGAGCATCCTTGTGCTTTCTGCCTCCCCCATCTCCAGCTGGGGGAATGGACCAATTCTCTAGCATCTCCTGAAAAAAGTGGAACAGACTAACGGTGAGTCTTTGTTAAAGATTTCTCTTTGGTGTTGTCAGGAAAGGTAAGTGAGGTTGGGATCTTGTTGGCGATGCCAACAAGAAAGTTCTCAGTAAGAACAGGCGGAAGAGACCAGAGGGTGGCCGAAACCACAGACAGTGGTTGGGTGTTTCCGTGTGTGTTTGCACACACAGGTGTGAGCAATTGATGAACAGTTTTCAGCTCACAGCCAGCCGGACTGCCAACATTTCTACAAAAATGACCTTAGTCGTAATTTTTCACGAGGGTTTGCAGCTTGTTTTAGTCTCTTAGGCATTTCTGGACTACACACCTGTGTATGTGTGCAGTTACTAAAGACACTTTAGCCAGCCTGTCCCCAATTGATTCACCAGAAAGAAAAGAGAATGAAATTCAGATTAGTTTATTTGAAAGTGAAACCTGGGTAACATGCTAAACCACATTCTGATCACTCCACAAGCTATATGTGTATATCTATATATCTATATTTGTTTTCTGAGGTTTTCGTGGGTGTTTGTATGTAGGTCTTTGGTTATTCGGGTTTTCTCCCACGTAAAATTGGAAATGTCTTGGCGATGTTTCGACAAAGTCCCATTCGTCATCTTCAGGCTGGTGTTTTCGGCTTCGTGCTTCTAGGAGCACGAAGCCGAAAACACCAGCCTGAAGATGACGAATGGGACTTTGTCGAAACATCGCCAAGACACTTCCAATTTTACGCGGGAGAAAACCCGAATAACCAAAGACCTACATCTCTCTCTCTCTCTATATATATATATATATATAGAGAGAGAGAGTGATGCTTGAGTGTTGATCATAGTAAGACAAAAATTGATCCTGTTGAGATAACCTTTAGGTTTAAAAAACAATTTTAGTGGGAAAAACGTTTTGCATCCATCATTAAACCTGATGGTAGAAAGAAAGAAAGAAAGAAAGGAAGGAAGGAAGGAAAGAAGGAAGGAAGGAAGAAAGAAAGAAAGAAAGAAAGAAAGAAAGAAAGACAAATCTAATGACTACACTGACTTTAAGGAATGCAGGAATACACTTTTTTAAAAAAAAAAATATTATCAGTAAAGTTGGTTTCACTGTTTCTTGCCCCTTGATCCAGGTGAATCTGGAGCTATTTGGGCTCTGTTCTTGTATTGTTTTCTGACTTGTATATATAGAAAACATGTGAATGATAGTTTACAGCTCAGGTTGGGAAATTATTTCATTATACAATTGCAAATTTCGGCACTCTGTGAATTTCTGCAGGACAGATTCTGTCTAGGAGAGAAAGGAACAGCACCAACATACCTGGCAGGCTGGCAGAATTAATTCCAGGTGACTTAAAGCCGCACCTAAATTCTAGATTATGAATCGGATTATAGCAATTTGGGCACACAAGCCTCCCATTGAAAATGAAATCCCGCATTTGCCCCCCTCCTGCAGCCCTGGAGAATTTACCAATACCAGAATTTTGCTTTGCCAAAAGTTTGGCTTCGGTTCGGATTCTGAAACTTTTAAAATCAGGACCCTTTCGTTGTCCCTGTTGGTGCACTTCCACGCTTGTCTATATATAAATGGAAAGGGCCCATTCAGGATCCAGGAAATAATCTTGGACTTCCGAGAGCCGGCCCAGAGTTTCTGCTGCGGGAGCTCTTCGAAAAGAAATCTTTTGGGATCTCTTTGGAAAGCCAAGTCCTGGCTAGCAGCTGCCCGATCCCGCGCGCCGAAGTTTTAAGTGCCATGAAGACATAGAGCCGCAGCGACGGGTGGGCGCCGCGTAGAACCCGCCACGCTTGTTGAGATTGGAGCAACGGTGTGTGTGTGTGTGTGTGTGTGTGTGTGTGTGTGTGTGTGTGTGTGTGTGTGTGTGTGTGTGTGTGTGTGTGTGTGTGTGTGTGTGTGTGTGTGTTAGACCTGGATAGCACCGTCGCGACTCCGTCCCCCCAAGTCTGAAGGACCTTCTGTCTTGGTTAAGAGGAGAAGAGCAGAAGAAGGGGGTCAACTCCGCCTCGGCTCTTGATTTTGGGGAGAAAGAAGTGACCGACCTGGAAAGCCCCCCCGGGAAGCCCCCTCCCCGGGGTCGGGTGGTGGTCTGCGGGGGGGGCGGACCTGCGGGGCGGGCGCTCCTCCGACCCGAAGCTTCTGCTGGCCCCGCGCCCTCCTCCCTTTGGCGGCGCGTCTTTGCGCCGCGCTCTTGGAGAGGGTGTCCGGCGCAGTGTCTCCAGCGCCTCCTGGTTCGCTCGCCTGCCTGCCTGCCTGCCTGCCTGCCTGTCTGCCTAGCCTTTCTCCTCCGCTGACTTGCTCTCTTTTCCCCCACCCCCGTCGCACCTCCAGAGTGAAGATGATCAAGCCCCTGGTCCAGCCGGAGGAGCGCAGCTCGGCCGGGGCGCCTTCTACTCTGCCGCCGCCGCCGTCGCCTCCCGTCAAGAAAGACGTGGAGCTCCTTCTGGTGAAGGAGCAGAACGGGGTGCAATACACCAGCAGCCACCTCCTGGACCACGCCGCTCCCGGCTACAGCTCCGCCGGCGCCCCGCTGCAGGAGCGCGAGACTTGGGGTAAAAAGATCGACTTTCTGCTCTCCGTGGTGGGTTTCTCGGTGGACCTGGCCAACGTCTGGCGCTTCCCTTACCTCTGCTACAAAAACGGAGGAGGTAAGTCACAAGGCACCCGAGTTCAGTCAGCGAGGGGTGGGGGAGACCTCATCGGCTGCCTTCCCCACCCCCAAACCTGTCGGTATATCCCATCCTCTCCACCTCAATGGGGAAGACGGAAGGAAGAATAAGGGAAGATGGCCATCCGGCTTCCCTTTGGCCCTTGGTGTTCTTGGTTTAGGAAGACGGGTGTGTATGGGTGTGTTTGGCACACCTGGGAGTCAGATCCCACTCTCCTTGGGAGGGATATGCCACCAGGAGGCTTTGAGCAAAGTTATAGTTTCCATTTGTGACTTCTCGCCTCTGGAGAGCTGGGCTGAAGATCCAGAAATGGCAGCCTGGTTTGAAGGAACTTTGCTTCCAAGAAGAGAAATCCACAAGGATTTCATTATTTAGATCGCTACAGCTCTAAACTCATCACCTGCCTCACCAGGACAAGTTTAAAAGCTCAGCTAGACTTTATTTCTGATTTCCTTCCCAGCTTCTTTTGCCAACCTCAAAGCAAAGCTCAGATCAAAGGCAACTTCGTACACTTCCTGCTCTGGCTAGCTAGACTCCTCTTGAAATGCATGCAGAGATGGTGATAGACTGCTACTGAGCATAGAAGCTCCAATCATTGTCACTCAGCTGCTTCTCTCCCCCTTGCAGGTCTCCTGGTGCACTTTTTGTATTGTTTTGCTTTTTTTTGTACAGTCCAGATTTTCAGTGGTCTTCTACTTTGGTGGCAACAGAAGCAACCAGGTTTGTCTCTGCTTGTTTTGCCCTGAAGTGTGTTCAAAAGTAGCTTTGTCCCAGAAGGGAAGCAGAAGGAGGATTGTGATCCTAACTGCTTCCATATTGTAATCTGGCATGAATTTTGTGAATGTGGTAAGCTTTGTCGACTCTGTTTAAAGACACTTCCTTCTTCTGTCGCCTGGGGAGAGAACATTGTAGACCTCTTCTAAGAAAGCTCAAGGTTTTTGGGGGGCCACCTTCAGGATAATCGCTCCAGAAAATGAGTTAGAACAATGCCCATCTTGAACCATCCAGTTGGAATTCCCAAGGTTTCCAGCCAGCCTGGCTAAAATTTGGGATTGGTTGGAAATTGCTGCGTTGGGGAAGTTGGGCTCCAGCAATGAACACACACACACACACACACACACACACACACACACACACATACACACACACGCACAAAGAAACCAACCTTCCCCAGTTCAAGGTTATACAGCAACCAGGGTTTTTTTTGTTTTCAAGGGCACAACCACTTGGAAAATAAAGACTGGTATTGAAAAAAAAAAAGCTTGGAATGGTCCTTTGGTTAAGAAGAAACTGGATTTTGCTATTTATTACAGCTGTAGTAGAAGACTGAGGGATTTAGTTCACCACAGTGGCTCCAGAAAAACCAAAGAGAACTATGAAAAACTTCCTTCTGGAATCCTGGAGTTTTAGTACATTTTATTTATCGATGTAGAAAATACAGACTAAATGGACTGGTGTTTGGTCATACAGCTTCTGATGTTCCTTCCTGCGTTCTCATGTACACTCACGTTAAGCCTGGCCCCTCTCCATAGGTTTGTCCCTCCTAGGGTCCTTGCCTGTGGTTAGCTTCTCCTTGAATTGTTCCAGAATGAACAATTGGTATAAAGAGCGATGTCCCTATTGTTAAATCTGACTTTCCTTCTTTGGCATCTGTTCTGAGTCACAATGGCCCAATGGTCTGGTCGGGATTTCTAGAGGTGCCACTGTTGATGGACAAGCTGATGGGTTGTCTCATCCGGCTTTGCAGCCAGACCTTTTAGGTGTCACCAGCAAGTGGGGAGGCCATTCTAAAATCCAGGTTCTGCAGGAAAACTAGAGTTGGTTTGACTTTCAGGTTCTGCTTGGATTTTCTGGGTTGGTCTTGCCATGCTACATAGGGATATATCCCAAGTTAAAATAAGTTGAAATGAAGGAGCAAATAGGAAGACACCAAAACAGAAGGAGGTAGAAGCTTGTCAAATCAGAAAGAGAGAGAGAGAGACAGACAGAGACAGAGACAGAGAGAGAGAAAAAACACACAGCAAAAGGCAGACAGAGAGAGAGAGATGGAAAGATAGATAGATAGATAGATAGATAGATAGATAGATAGATAGACAGACAGACAGAGAGAGACAGAGCAAAAGATTGAGAAAGAGAGAGGGAGAGAGAGAAAGAAAAAGATAGCAAAAGATTGAGAGAGAGAGAGAGACAGCAAAATATTGAGAGGGGAAGAGAGAGAGAGAGAAAAAGAGAAAAAGAGAAAAAAGACAGAAAGAGAAAGAGAGCAAAAGATTGAGAGAGAAAGAAAAGAACAGCAAAAGATTGAGAAAGAGAGCAAAAGATAGATAGATAGATAGATAGATAGATAGATAGATAGATAGATAGATAGATAGATAGATAGATAGACAGACTCCTGAGCCACCAGATGTTTTATTTCAAGGATGGGAAGAAGTGACTGAAACTGGCACAACTGGAGGCATTGGCAAATCAGCAAGCCTTTTTGTCTCCTTTTCTAGGCCTAGCAGTGTGGAATGTGGGATTCTGACCCCAAACATTTCACAGTTCTTTTCCTTAATGTCTTCCATCTTCTTCTCCAATCAAACAGTGGAGCTCGGTGTGTTCTCCTCTGTTCTATCCTCAAGCTTGGAGAGAAGGTGGTCCTTAAACTATCTCTGGGAAGGTGATGGGCATGACAGGAGCTCAGGCAACAAAGTCCTCGTGGAGAAAGGAGATTCGGGGGAGCTTGCAGCTAGAAGAAGGTCCGAGTCCATGTCTTCCAATTCACTCAGATAGGTCCATCTTCTGATCACATTGATGCCAAGTCATGTGACCTCACCTCCAAGATAGGTGAGATGAACAGTTTTAAAGTTCTACTGAAATCATGCCAGCTTGAAGAGATGTGGATTTTGGAACCACTTTGTGGTCTCTTAAGGTGGTTCCAGAAATGGTCTGGAGATGGATGAGAGCTACAGTCTTGTGACTGAGGCCAAACTCTAGAGCAGGGGTTCCCAACTGGAAGTGCTTGAACCCCCTGGAGGTATGAGATGATATTCCAAGGGGTGCGAAAAGTTGGGTTTTCAAAATTAAAGTGTGCATGCATAATTCATTGCCGTTATTTTCAACTTTTGTAAGGGGTGCGAGACTATATCAGAAGTGTTCTAGGGGTGCGGGGTATAGAAAAGGCTGGGAGCTGCTGTCCTGGAGGATTAAACCTGCTGTTGACAGGCTCTCATCCACAAGGTACCTGGAGGGACACCATCTGTAGGCCTTGTTGTGCACCTGCTCTCTGTTGGTGGACCAGAGAGTTTGGCAAACAGAGAAGATTAGACAGGCTTTCTATTTTATGGTGCTTGGATGGCTTAGTTACCTGGTGATAATCGAATGTAGGTAATAAGGAACATTGATAGCAAATGAAGCGGAACATAGATTTGTGAAATTGGTGGCTAGCTCCAAAAACTTTGCAGAATGTAGATGCACATTGACCGATTAGCTGGGCAAACCTTGAAACTAAACCTAAAAAAATGCAGGTTGTGTGTGTGTGTGTGTGTGTGTGCCAAAAAAAGACATTTGTGTTCTCAAAACTTTGATGGCAGCTTTAGAGCTGTAGAACAGAGGTCCCCAATCTTTTGGGCACCAGGGACCGGTTCCACGGAGAGAGGTTTTTCCGCAGACCAGAGAGTGTGTGGTTTTGTGTGCTGCCTGCATCCTGTGGATTGGGCTTTGCTTATTTGTGCGGACCAGTTGCTGGCATGCCGTGGCTCAGTACTGGTCCACGGACCAGGGGTTGGGGACCCCTGTTGTAGAGATCACCTGGTGTTAGCTGTTGATACAACCAGATTTATTTCTGATATTTTGCCAATTGCACAACATCTGGTGAACCTCCTGTTATTTAATTGGGATCTAATGGATGGATATTGTTTGCTTTCACTGAACCTGACTCTCATGTAGTTGAGATCTGCACTCACACACCCATACCCAGCCACAGATATGTATGTATGTATGTATGTATGTATGTATATATGTATGTGTCTTTATGTGTGTGTATGTATGTGTCTTTGTGTGTGTGTTATATATATTATATATATAATGTAGGTCTTTGGTTATTCGGGTTTTCTCCCGCATAAAATTAGAAGTGTCTTGGCTTGCCCACGAAAACCTCAGAAAACAAATATATATATATGTGTGTGTGTGTGTGTGTGTGTGTGTGTGTGTCTTTATGTGTGTGTGTGTGTGTGTGTGTGTGTGTGTGTGTATCAGACCACAACTACAGAGTCAGGTTCAGTGAAAACCAATTATTCTTAATTAAGAAGTCATGTTCTGTTCAATGGGATCTACTTCTAGATATCTAGTTACACAAAGGGATAACCTTAGTATCTCTTTAACTCAGGAATTGTTTCCTTGAAGACGTCATTTACAGTATGCCTTGTCTACTGATGCTGATCTGGGACTGAAGTTTCTCACTTTAAATACAACCCTGTTCCACAACAGTACATATATATGTGAAGAAGAGATAGGGAGAAACATCAGACTCCAATCAGTTTATTTACGTTTATTTTATGAAACAGCTCCCCCCCCCGATCTGGAATCCTTCAGGTGTGTTAGAATCATCACTGCGGGAGAATATCAAAGGACCTATCGCTCTCTGTGTGCACCATGTACCTATTATGGGCAGTGGTGGGTGCCAGTTTGCACCAGTTTGGCAGAACCGGTAGCTCATTTTTTGTTGCCCAGGCTCAGAATGGACTTCCGGAAGCGGCATCCACACAGAGAACCGGTTGTTCACCTATTTGAATCCCACCACTGATAATGAGCTGCTAGAATAACTTTGGGAGCCTATGTCTACCCACATACATCTTGTATATGTGTAAAGCTCCAGACCACAAGGTGGAGCACCGAATCTTTTCTAAAAATAAATATTTATGCACCCAGCAATTGAAAAAGTCCAAGCTACTCGACAACGTGGTTGCTCTGCTAAAAGAGATGCTTCAGCTACTAACAATGTTCTTTTACAACTCTGAGAAAAAGATGAGACATTGCTTAGAGGCAAAGCATTCAGATTTCACCTTCCCAAAGTAAACCATCTATTAATTATAATTAAAAGCAGGTTCCCCCATCACTTGTAAACCACTCACTGCTGGCTTGTTTCGGATCTGGCTTAGTTCCTGTATAGAGAGAACCACTGTGGTTTGTTTATGGTTTAGTGATATATATGTACCTTATTCATATTCCTGTGATTAAAAAAAATCATGGCTTAGTTCAAAGGTAAGAATTCATAATATTTCTTAAGAGCTGATTTCTAAGATTTGGCCAGATATTCAGCCATCGCTGAAGCCTACGAAATCTTGAAAGCTGCCTCTTCTCTCTTCACACACAAAAATACGAATTTAAGCTGGAGAAAGAACAAATGAATGTTTGTGTTCTCCTTTTTTTGTGGGGAGATCCCCAAGCGCTCTTCCCAAATGTTGAGGTGTGGAGGAAAACGCTCTCTTTGTGCACAGTTTTGCTTCTTCAGGTTAGAGCTCACAAATGAATGCTTTGATGTCCAGTCACGTGGTTTTTAAAAACAAGAGGAGGAAGCGCTGGGCAAAACACATAAGGGAGGATCAAAGCAAAGCAGCTGGATGTAATTTGCATCTTTGCAAGACCTTTTTCTAATGCAGCAAGTGTAGGAGTGTGAATCAAGGAAGCGAAATAGGATATTAAATTATTGCACCTTAGACATACGAGATAGAGAATCACAGGGCTGGAAGGGACCATGGATATTTTCTGCCACAGGGCTTTTCAACCTTTTCACCCATTGTGCCACTTTTAGGATATGGCAACATCCGAGTACCACCAGTCACCTAGCAAGGTGTCAAAAACTTGACCCCCCCCCCCAAAAAAAGGAAAAAAGTGATAAAATACAGGTAGTCCTTGACTTACAACAGTTTGCTTAGTGACTGCTCGAAGTTACAATGGCACTGAAAAAAGTGCCCCCCAAGCCACAGCCGAGCAAGACACCTGCCTGCCTGCCTGCCCAGCCGTGTTCTTACTCCTGTCCGAGGTTTTCATTGTTGTAAGCATTTCTGTTGAGGATTGGCAGTGGGGGTGGGGTGGGGGGTGTTTGTTTTTTATTCCCCTCGTCTGTTGGGTGATTGCAGCAGGTTTTGGTCACTTCACATGACCATGGGACACTGTGACCATCATAAATATGAATCAGTTGCCAAGCATCTGAATGTAAATCACAAGAGCCTGGAGATGCTGCAACATTCCAGCTGATCTGCACTTCTTCTGGGCTCAGCAGAAGTGCCAGGATCAGTGCTGCTTTCCAGCTGATTGGTGCTTCTTCAGGGCTCAGCAGAAGCACCAAGATCAGCACCGAGCTCCAGCTGGAGCCTGGCGCTGATCCTGGTGCTTCTGCTGAGCCCGGACACCCATGCAGCTCCAGCCATCTCTCGCTCAGGCTTGTGCAGTGCTGCCACCGGTTCAGCTCATTCCCCTCCCCCGCTACCACTTTTCTAGGATGGTCATGTACCACTTGCCAGGTGCCAATGTACCACAGGTGGTACCCGCACCACTGGTTGAAAAGCCCTGTTCTAGTCCAACCCCCTATCCAAGGCAGGAGTTCTTATACCATCCTTGACAAATGGTTGGCCAGTCTGTTTTTGAAAACCTCCAGTGATGGAGCACCCACAACTTCTTGAAACAAGCTGTTCCACTGGCTAGTTGTTCTTACTGTCAGAAATTTCTCCTTAATTGCAGGCTGAATGTCCCTCTTTCAAGCTTCCACCCATTATTTCTCGTCCTGCCCTCAGATGCTTTAGAGAACAAATCAACTCCCTCTTCCCTGTGACAGCCCTTCAAGTATTGGAAAATGCTATCGGGTCTCCTCTAAGCCTAAACATACCTAGTTTCCTTAGCTGTTCATCATACAATTCATCCTGTACACCCCTGATCATCTTTGTTGCTCTTCTCTGCACTCTTTCTAGGGCCTCAACATCTATGTTTGTATTATGGTGACCAGAACTTCCTTTACTTGATACTTTCCAAACCTGGGGAACAAAAGTGGAATATCTTGGTGGCCACCCATCAAAAGATTAACCTGGTCTGACTCTTCTTAGTTTATGAGATCAACCAAGTCCAACTTATTGGGGCCTCTGAAGATGTAGATGTGATTTAGTTGATTTTTTTAAAAGCTGGAGGGGGGAAGTCTGCTGCTTTTGAATAAAAATCAGGAAAGAACTTTAAAAGACAGAAGTTTTTCAATACATAAATAAGCCACAATGGCCATCAATACTTTCTTAGAGTTTTCATCTGATTGTTCCTTTTTTTTTTTTTTGGCTTTTTTGACATCCTGCAGACTTCCTTCCTTCCTTCCTTCCTTCCTTCCTTCCTTCCTTCCTTCCTTCCTTCCTTCCTTCCTTCCTTCCTTCCTTCCTTCTTTCCCAGATTTATTTTCTTTGAACTTAAACATCTCCCATTAGCTGCAGCTACACTTTGATATTTTAATTAGCTGTATCCGGATGGGGGAATGCATTTGGTTTCCCAGGGATGCTGCTGATAAATTCACTCAGTTCAGTGCTGGAGCTATCCGTCCAGTTCAGCTGTACAGTTAAACACACACACACACACACACACACACACACACAGAGAGAGAGAGAGAGAGAGAGAGAGAGAGAGAGAGAGAGAGAGAGAGAGTCATATTCAATCCATCTGCAGAGAATGCCTTGCTCCATATCATTGTCCCCAGCCAACCTAGGACATGTGACCTACAGCCACAAAAGAGCCTTCATTCTCTCACCCTGAAGTTAGTATTTCCTGTGGCTCTAGTATCTTTGGAGTAGAGCGTTTTGCCTGTCTCCATTGATAGACTGGTGGGAATGACAATTAATAGGCAATAAGCCCTATCTGAAGAATCACAGTGGTTCTGGCTGAGTTTGCTACTGATTTTCTTTCTTTCTTTCTTTCTTTCTTTCTTTCTTTCTTTCTTTCTTTCTTTCTTTCTTTCTTTCTTTCTTTCTTTCTTCCTTTCTCCTCCTCCTCCTTCTTAAAAAAAAAGGTGCCGGAACTCACACACGTTATACAATCCGCCTTGCCTACCCTACAAGGTTCCATCCAAAAAAGGTGCCGGAATGCCGTTCTGGGCATTCTACAAGGAAAAAAAGCCAACTATCTATCTATCTATCTATCTATCTATCTATCTATCTATCTATCTATCTATCTATCTATCTATCTATCTATCTATCCATTAATTATCATTCTTTCTAATTTACCAATTCTATATCCCGTCTCTCCTCCTCCTCCTCCTCCTCCTCCTCCTCCTCCTCCTCCTCCTCTTCTTCTTCTTCTTCTTCTTCTTCTTCTTCTTCTCCTCCTCCTCCTCCTCCTCCTCCTCCTTCCCCTTCCCCTTCTCCTTCTTCTTCTGCTCCTCCTGCTCCTCCTCCTCACATACATTGGAGGAACAGCAGAACACTGTGAAAGAAGACCACCAAAGTCTGTCTTTTTTTGGGGGGGGAGGATTGATGAAGAGGTCAGGTCTAGAAAAAAACAACAACCCAACGCTGCTCTAAATTCTCTTCCTTTCTCTGTTTCTGCTTCTTTGTGATGTAAGACGAGTTTAAGAACAACCCAGACAAAGAAAATCCAACCAAATTCTTTAATGCAATCCTTCACTGAAAAAAAAAAAAGAGAGAGAGAGCTTAATGCCTAAGAATGCAAGCCAGCAGTCCTTTCATCTATATGAATTTTTGTCTTTCCAGGTGCCTTCCTCATCCCTTACAGCCTTTTCCTCATCATCGCAGGAATGCCTTTGTTTTATATGGAACTTGCTTTAGGCCAATATAATAGAGAAGGGGCTGCTACTGTATGGAAAATCTGCCCATTGTTTAAAGGTAAATCCAAAATCTTCAGCCTACCTGGGATACTGAGGACGTTTCACCTATCAGTCCATGATTAGGTTCAGGGAGATCTGAGCATTTATTTACGTACCAATAGCAGAGAATCTTGGTAGCTCAGCTTGGTAGCTTGAACTGAGGGCTGAGCACCAAGGTGCTCTCTGAGCTTGGTGGTTTTCTTGCAAACGTTTCATGACCCAACTAGAGAACATCATCAGTGCTAGGAGGGAAGGAGTTTGAGGAGTTTGAGGAGTTTGAGGAGGAGGAGGAGGAGGAGGAGGAGGAGGAGGAGGAGGAGGAGGAGGAGGAGGAGGAGGAGGAAAGGACTGTGGGGTCCTTAGTGCTGTCTGAGCTTGGTGGTTTTTTGCAAATGTTTCACGACCCAGCTAGGTAACATCATCAGTTCTAGAAGGGAGTGGGCTTTGCAGGGGGGGAGGAGGAGGAGGAGGAGGAGGAGGAGGAGGAGGAGGAGGAGGAGGAGGAGGAGGAGGAGGAGGAGGAAAGGACTGTGGGGTCCTCGGTGCTGTCTGAGCTTGGTGGTTTCCTTGCAAACATTTCACGACCCAACTAGGGAAATCATCAGTGCTAGAAGGGAAGCTATCCTGTTCCTTACACCAAACCACCATACCTTTGTGTCAGATTTGTGCCTGGTGCCAGAGAGCAACGACATTTCTTTCTAATCTTCATGAAGGAGACGATCCCAAGGACGTTCAGTGCCCGACTTCATGCACAATCTCTTTTTCTCTTTGTCTTCAGGTGTGGGCTACGCAGTGATCCTCATAGCCCTCTATGTTGGTTTCTACTACAACGTTATTATTGCCTGGTCTCTCTATTACCTGTTTGCCTCCTTCTCGACGGGGGAGCTTCCTTGGAACCATTGTAATAATCACTGGAACACCCCCAACTGCACAGACCCTAAAGTCAATAACTCTGTATTTTTCAACATTAGCGCCAAGCTCAAGAATACTCCGGCGGCTGAATTTTACGAGTAAGTCTGTGGCTTCCAAGGGATTGCGTCTCCTGTAATGCCTGGATCTATTTCAGCGCGCACACACACACACATGTATACATATGTATATATAAATGGAATGAATAAAGCGCGTTCACCAGGAGAGTTTAAAGTTAAAATACTTTAATTAAAGTATTTTACTATATTAAAAGGTTGCCAAGCTTTCGTTGGGAAAACTCCCCAACATCTTCAGGGCTGAGAGACCGTTTCTAACAAGGTGATTCAAACGGGTTCCATAGACGTCTATGGAACCCGTTTGAATCACCTTGTTAGAAACGGTCTCTCAGCCCTGAAGATGTTGGGGAGTTTTCCCAACGAAAGCTTGGCAACCTTTTAATATAGTAAAATACTTTAATTAAAGTATTTTAACTTTAAACTCTCCTGGTGAACGCACTTTATTCATTCCATTTATAATTATGCCCAGGAGTCGCATTTTCACCATCATTATTGAATATATATATATATATATATATATATATATATATATATATATATATATATATATGTGTGTGTGTGTGTGTGTGTGTGTGTGTGTGTGTGTGTATGTATGTATGTATGTATATATGTGTATACATACACAATAAAAATAAATACATACGAGCACCAGGATAATATCAAACCAGAATTTATTTAATAAAAATGCTGAGCTTTCATCAGCCAGCACTGCCAAAATCATCAGAGCATGAAAGCAAGTCAATAAGAGTCCCCGGCCGGTTTTGCGCACAGCTCCTAGATCTAGTCATCGGTCCATCCAATATCCCTAATTGTTTTACTCTTAAAAGGTGCACATTTGCTGTTCCCTTGGTGGTTTATTCACCTTTTAAGAGTAAAATAATTAGGGATATTGGATGGACTGATGACTAGATCTAGGAGCCGTGTGCAAAACTGGCCAGTATCATAAAAAGAGGACTCCCATTGACTTGCTTTTGTGCTCTGATGATGTCGGCAGTGCTGGCCGACGAAAGCTCAGCATTTTTATTAAACAAATTCTAGTTTGATATTATCCTGGTGCTCATATGTATTTATTTTTATTGCATGGCTTTATCCAGGATTCGAATTTATATACACACACACACACACATTTATATACATATATATACATATACATACATATACATGTACATATACATAGATAGATAGATAGATAGATAGATAGATAGATAGATAGATAGATAGTTTTTCAGACAGACAGTCTGATTGATTGCACCTTGGCATTTTGACTGCTATAGTGCAGTTCTACTTATAATCACTTTTGCCTTGCAGCCCCCCCAACTAGGGGCGTTAAGCAGGCTCAAGTCGCTACTGCGATGCATTACAACTTCAGATTTCTTTTTGCTGACAAGAGTTAAAGATTTTAAGTAGGAGACTAGTATAGCTTCGAATCCCATAAAAGAGATGTGGCTAGCTGATGAGGACAAATGAGTCCAAAATAGCTATACTAGTCTCCCACTTAAAAATCTTTAACTCTTGTCAGCAAAAAGAAATCTGAATATATATATATTTACCTTGAGTGTTTTTTGATGCACTCTGTCGACCCAAATATGGGAGAAAGAAATCTTCTTTCTTTTTCTTTTGCCTGTATCAGCTCAATCTAGAGCCATCCACAGGCAGCAGTCGCCAACTGCGACATTATTTACATATACATATTTTTAGATTGCTAACAAAAAATAAAGGGAGAACTGGAATAACTATTTTGAGCTTCTTAACTCTCTTCAGCCAGACATACCCTTCTGAGATTCGAACCTGGGCTTTGTGCATGTTAGGCAGCTGTATTAACCTCTAGGCCACAGGCTCTTTCTCACTTTATCAGCTGTATCAGGGAGGGAAGAGACAGGGAGAGGAGATTTACCGTGAGTGTTTTTTGATGCACCCTGTCAACCCAAATATGGGAGAAAGAAATCTTCTTTCTTTTTCTTTTGCCTGTATCACCTCATTCTAGAGCCATCCACAGGCAACAGTCACCAACTGCGACATTATTTACATATACATTTTTTTAGATTGCTAAAAAATCTATTTTTTAAAAAAATCTAAATAGTGTGGGAGAGAGTTGTGGGCCTCTTCTATCTAATCCTTGTGGCTTCCCTCCATTCCATTAAATCCCCAAGGGGAGACACCACCATGAAATGTTTCCAGGTGGATTTTGAAAGTCAGTGTTGTGTAACACAAAGCAACATCTCTCATTACCTCTAGCTATAAAGTCAGCCTGGATACCTCACAAGGAAGGACAACTCTCAACAAGCTAGCAACTCTTTCACGGGGGGGGGGGATGGGGGAGAGAGAAAACTGTCTGAGAAACTTCAAAACAAATGTATTTATATCTACCGATGCATTTATATGTCTTTCTTGGGTCTTACGTCATTTCTGGCTTGTTTGCTTTATCCAGTTTAGGTTTTTGCTTATTTTTTTTCTTTAGGACAATGCCTTGTTTGTTTGCCATGCTTTGCGGATCCCTTTCTGAAATTGAAATTTAGAAGAAAGAGAGAGCATTGAGAATGGAAGAGAGATTGCAAAGAGAGAGAGAGAGGGAGAGCTGTCCAAAAATAACAGAACGAGAAGAAATAACATATCAGGGAATAAAAATGAAGGCACTTATACAGTTTGCCATTCAAACTTACCCACCTAGTGGTGCTCCATAGTTTGCCACATGCCTTCTCGGAGGGATCCAGAAGGATGCAGATGCTCCTCAGGAATATTTTGACCTCAAAGTCTGACCTTGCTAAGTGGATGCCTGAGATCTGTAGACCTCTGTCCTTCTCTGAGTGTCTAGGTTTATTATTTCTGGCTCCATCCTAAAGACCATGATGGGAAAAACAAAGGCGGTCCAACCACGAAGGCACGTCATGTTCTTTTAAATTCTGCTTCCTGTTTAGGCTTCACTTCCTAAAGAGTAGGCTTTCAATATTGGTCACAAAGAAAAAGAGAACCCACCACGGGGAGACAATAAGAGACCGGCCCTTCTACCTCCAATAACAAAGTCTTGTTTGTCAAGGCCTCTAACATCGTTTTGATGCATTCTTGAAAGAACCCTGTTACATCTCTAGAAATACTGGAGGATTTTGTCTACCCTTAAGAGATCCTCTTAAGCAATGCCATATCACCAAGATTATTGGAGGAGGGGGCAAGAGGTCCTCTGCTCAAGATCCCTGTGTAGGGTTGGAGTCACAGTGCACAGGCCAGGAATAGCATCTTCTCAATGGCAAATTCCTACGGAGGTCCTCAATCATTCCAGGTCACGGTTATCCCAAATGCACCTTTCCAAAAGACAAGTGGACTTTCTTGGGGTTTCCCCCCCCCCTTGAAAATGTTTCACTTCCTATCCAAGAAGCTTCTTTTTCAGTGAGGAAGAAAAACTGAACAAGCTTCTTGAATGAGAAGCGAAATGTTTTCAAGGGAAAAAAAAACAACCCCAAAAATATGGGGTTTCCCCGTCCCCTTGAAAATGTTTTGCTTCTCCTCCAGGAAACTTCTCCTTCAGTGAAGAACTGAAGAAGAAACTTCTTCAATGAGAAGCAAAATATTTTCAAGGAAAAAAACCAGTGGTGGGATTCAAATAGGCCAGACATGTCAAACACAAGGCCTGGGGGCCATATGTGGCCCACAAAGTGGTTTCAGGTGGCCCGCAAAGCCATCTTGGAAACAGTGAGGGAACGGCCCCCACTACCTTGGCCCTGGCCCAGGCCAGCCAGGAGCCAATGTACAATTTTGTGGTGGCTATCTTGGCACTTGCCCTGGTGGACCATGCCTTGGCACTTGCCCCGGTCCCACCCACTTCTGCCAGAGACCCTCAGATCTGTCCCACTCCTGCCCAGGCCCCCACAGGCACCCTTGATGCAAATGATTTAGAACGCCATGCCCACCCAATAGGCCACACCCACTCCATCCACGCCCACCCAGTAGGCTGCTGCCACTCTGGCCACACCCATCCAGCCCCCACCAGGGCAACCGCAATGCTGATGTGGCCCTCAGTGAAATTGAGTTTGACACCCCTGAAATAGGCGAACAACCAGTTCTGTGCATGGATGCCACTTCCGGAAGTCCATTCTGGGCCTGGGCAACAAAAAATGAGCTACCGGTTCTGCTGAAGTGGTGCGAACTGGCTGAATTCCACCACTGAAAAAAAACCAAGAAAGTCCAGTTGCCTTTTGGAAAATTTGTCAATAGCAGTTTCCCACATAGGTCATGTTTAACTTTCTTAATTGAAGAGAATCTCTGGGTAGAAGATACCTATACACAAGTTTTGGCTTCTGTTGCCTTAAAAGTTCTGCATTAAGCAAATCTCCTGGGTGTATTCTAGTGCTTCAGAACTTTACAAATTGTACCGGTATAGACATTTAGTGGGAAAAAAACCACAGCTCATTGGCTTTAATACCCAAGGTGATCTTGATAGCATCTAAATCAGTGGTTCTCAACCTGTGGGGTCGCGACCCCATTTGGGGTTGAACGACCATTTCACAGGGGTCGCCAAACAACGCAGTCCGCCATTTTTTCCCCTTTTCCTTAGCTGTGCTACTCCCTTTTATTCTATTGGCTTTTGAAAGCCAATAGAATAGACTCTCTTGAATAGAGTCTAATTCTATTGGCTTTCCAAAGCCAATAGGAATTGTTCAGGCTGTCTCTGCCCTGCTGAGCCCGTCAAAAGTCCCATTCTGCAAACGGTGCTGCACCAGTTGAGTAGTCCTCAACTTACAACCGGTTGGGGGTCGCAGCATTAAAAAGGTTGAGAACCACTGATCTAAATCAATGTGTTGGCCATCCTAAGCTCCTTGGAGAGTGAATTATTTGTGGGGAAATTTCCTCCTCTTTGGAAACTTTGGGACTGATGCCCAAATCAACAGGAAGACATGTCATGTCCTGCTCTTTTATTTTCTGTTTCTCTCAAAAAGGGAAGCCCTGATTCTGGAAATGATTTTGCTCATCTCAGTTAAAGTAGGTGGTGCCTCTGCAGGAGAATAGGGACAGGCAACCACATTCCCCACCATATTAGATGACCTAATTCTTCTTCTTCTGCCCTTTTTTGGCTAGGCGGAGAGTTCTGCAAATTAGCCGTGGGATTCATGAAATCGGCCAGCCACGGTGGCAGCTGGTACTGTGCCTCTTGGTGGTAGTCATAATCCTGTTTTTTAGCTTGTGGAAAGGTGTGAAGACCTCTGGAAAGGTAGGACTATGTTTGTGTTTAATTTAAAACTTTAATTTAAAACTCTTTTGATTCCATTTGGATAGCTAGAGCAGCATGGAATGATCGTAACGCAGTAATACCAGTGATAGATAATTTTCCTAATAAATTAGGATTACCAGATCAAGGCTGCCAAAGTCCAGGTGAACACGCAATGGTGATAGCCCCAAAGATGCTTTTCCCAAAAGGCAACTGAGCTTTCTTGGTTTTTATCTTCGAAAACATTTCACTTCTCATCCAAGAAGCTTCTTCAGTTTTAGCTGTTCTTCAGTTAGAGTTGAAGAAGCATCTTGGATGAGAAGCAAGATGTTTTCAAAGAAAAAAAAAACAAGAAAATCCAGTTGCCTTTTGGAAAAAGTACTTTTTGGACAATCATAACCCGAATGGTTGAGAATCTCCATAGACATCAATGGTGGTAGGCCATTCTTAACAAGTATGAAGGGACTTTGGTGTCAGAATAAATTATGGAAGATATTTTTTTGGAAGTCATGGAGACTCCCATATCAACCATATTAGACAAGATAAAACAAATAATCTGGTTCAAGAGATAACAGCTTTCTGTGTTCCTAATAGAGATTTGCATTTTTAATCAACATTTACTATTGACAGATGGATCCTTTTGTTTTAATGTGTTGATCTTACAGGTTGTATGGATAACTGCTACGTTGCCTTACATTGTGCTGTCTGTGCTGCTAATTCATGGGTTAACTTTGCCAGGTGCTTATGAGGGAATCAAGGCTTATCTCAACATTGATTTTGGACGATTGAGAGAAGCTCAAGTAAGTGTTCTACCCTCCAACTTTCTGCTCTCTCAGTTGCTAAATTCCCATTCCAGAGATGATTGTAGTTACGATTCTCACGAAGAGACCAAATGTTCAAAGGAAATCTCATGAGATTCGTAACTGCAATCATTGACTTATTTTAATCAAATATAATATCGAAAATCCAGCTTGTTTAAAGATTCCTTATTTATGTTTCTTGGTTTCACTTCTCAGCAAAGTATGTCAGAAATAACTAGGACAGTGTGCATTAAAATATGAACCTCTGCAATTCTAGTTTGGATAATAATTTCTCAGGCAACCTTATTGTCTAGTCTAATGAAGAGAAAGACTAAGGGTAAAATGAAAGAGTCTTCCAGGACTTGAGGAGCTACCACATAGAAGAGGCGGTCAACCTATTCTCCAAAGTACCTGAAGGGATGACAAGAAGTAATGGGTGGAAGCTTATCAAAAAGAGAGTCAACTTAGAACTAAGGAGAAATTTCCTGACAGTAGGAACAATTAATTGATGGAATGATTTGCCTCAAGAAGTTGTGGGTGCTCCATCACTGGAGGTTCCCAAGATGAAACTGGACAGCCACTTGTCTGGACTGGTATGGGGTCTCCTGCTTGAGCAGGAGGTTGAATTAGAAGATCTCTAACCCTATTAGTCTATGTTCTATGCCTTCAGTTGCTTGAAGTTATTCAATGATGACCCATAACATCTTGAATGGACAGGAACCCATTCAATGGTTAGAGCAAAGGGGCGGAATGATGAAACACACCTCACAATATTGCAATGGAAAGCCTAGTCTTTAGGTTCTTGTGTGCCATGTTGTAACTCAAGTATGAAAGAGGGAGCTCGCCTTGTGCCATCACATCCCACATCTTGTTGTGTGGTTAGGAATGGACATTGAATGCCTGAAGGTATCCGAACTAAGCAATTGACAATGTATTCTGTAGAAGGGGGGTTATATTTTCACTGAATCTCCAGCAGGAAATGAACATTAGTGGAGCAGAAGTCTGATGTTTGACACTGAATGTCTTCTTCAGAAGAAGGAGGAGCCGTTGCTTCTCAAATCAGGAAGTGGCTTTGTGCCATTGTTCTCCAGAAGGAGCTTCCTGCAAACATCTGGGTGTCTGTGGATGATCTCCAATTGTTTTCTTTTCCCTCGGCTGTAAATCTATAATTTATTATGTGCAAGCAAGCATCACACACCAGCACTGTGCCAGAGCAATATTTGTAGCAAGGCGACACTGGAGCTAAGAGGAGAGACCGACTGGCTGGCTGGAACTTCTTGTAAAAATATTTAGTTAACTAGAAATAGTTTGGGATAATCACCCTGGGGAGGACGACTCACTGGTGAAGTCAATAAACAGCATTTGTGCAGAGTAAAGAGTTGAGGAGGAGAACATTCTGGTGTACATGATCGGCAGAGAAGATTTCTTCATGGGGTTAATGTAAAGGTTCATTAAAGATGAAACAATAATGTGATATTTTTCCTGCTGAGAATGGATGAACAATGATATATTGGTGATAGAAGAATTAGACTCTCTCCGGACAAAGGGATAAATCCAAGGTTTAGAATAGAATACAGCTGGAAGGGACCTTGGAGGTCTTCTAGTCCAGCCCCCTGCTCAAGCAGGAGGACCTATAGCATTTCAGACAAATGACTGTCTAGTCTCTTAAAGATCTCCAGTGATGGAGCGCCCACGATTTCTGGAGGCAAAGCTGTTCTACTGGTTAATTGTCTTCACTGTCAGGAAGTTTCTCCTTAATTCCAGGTTGCTTCTTTCTTTGATCAGTTTCCAATCATTGTTTCTCATCCTTCCTTCTGGTACTTTGGTGAATAATGTGAACCCCCTCTTCCTTGTGGCAGCCCCTCAAATACCGGAATACTGTTATCATGTCTCCCCTATTTCTTCTTTTCTTTAGACTAGCCAATCCCAAGTCCCGCAGCTGTTCTTCATATGTTTTAGTCTCCAGGCCTTTGATCATCTTAGTTGTTCTTCTCTGAACTTTTTCCAAACTCTCAACATCTTTTTTTTTTGTGATATGGTGACCAAAATTGGCTGCAGTATTCCAGGTGTGGCCTCAGTAGGGTTTTATAAAGCAGTACTAATACCTCATGTGATCTTGATTCTATGCCTCTGTTTATACAACCCAGGATTGTATTAGCTTTTCTGGCTGCTGCTGCACACTGCTGGGTCATGGTCAAGTGATCGTCCACTAGGACTCCAAGGTCCCTCTCACAGTGGCTGTTTTTCAGCCAGGTCTTGCCCAATCTTTTGTTAATGTTCATGTTCACGTTCATGTTTGTTAAGGTTATTTATGCCTTTGACAGACTTGTGGCCTGTCCTGCTTCAAGAGCTTCAGGCAGTTTCCATGGAGGTCTCCTAGCTGAGCTGGGAGAAAATGGCCAAAAGTCATTCATTCAGTTTTCCTCTATCAGTGAAAAAAGCTTCGCCGTAGTTTCTGAGATTTCTGAACCAGGCAGTCCTCCACTTACGATCCCAGCTGGGAGCAGAATAAGCAAGGATAAGCAAGGCGGTGATTAAATGATTCACGCCTGATTTTCTGACCTTTTTTTTTGGCCACAGTTCTTAAGCAAATTACTGCGGTTGTTAAGTGAATCACACAGAAGCCATTAAGCTTCTCCCCCACCCCACTGACTTTGCTTGTTGGAAGTTGGCAGAGAATGTTGCAGATCACATGACCCTGCGATGCCGCAGACGTCATAAATACCTGCCGGTTGCCAAACATCTGAATTTTGATCACATGACCGTAGGAATGCTACAATGGTCGTAATCATGAGGACCAGTCACACATCCCTTTTTTTCCCAGTGCCATTGTAACCTCAAACAGTTGCTAAACAAATGGTTGTAAGTCCAGGACAAATCTATATTCTTGTCCGTTCTTCTTGCCTCTTAACCCAACAACAAACAAGCACCTTAAAAATACGTTCACAATTCTCTTTATCTAGGTATGGATTGATGCTGCTACTCAGATATTTTACTCCTTAGGAGCTGGATTTGGTGTCTTAATTGCCTTTGCAAGCTACAATGAATTCCACAACAATTGTTACAGGTAAGTTGTTGTGCTGGTTTAACTTTGGGCGGGTCTTTAATCTTTCTCTTGTTTTTTTTTTTAATTTTAAAAAAGCTATTTTCATACAAGGAGACATCACTTAGAAAATAAGAGTGTACCAAAAAGGAAACCAGGCTGCCAAAGAACACAGTAACTGGACACCATCAGAGCTGACACCAGCCAGGGCGTAGAACAATTCGAAGGAGTGCAAGATTGGAAGAAGTGGAGAGGCCTGACCCATAGAATCACCAATGGACTTGAGTGAATGGATAGAGTAGAATGGAGCTGGAAGGGATCTTGGAGGTCTTCTAGTCCAGCCCCCTGCTCAAGCAGGAGGACCTATAGCATTTCAGACAAATGACCGTCTAGTCTCTTCTTAAAGATCTCCAGTGATGGAGCGCCCACGATTTCTGGAAGCAAGCTGTTCTACTGGTTAATTGTCCTCACTGTCAGGAAGTTTCTCCTTAATTCCAGGTCTAGCCTCTTTTTAAAAACCTCCAGTGATGGAGACACTCACAATTTCTGATTGTCCTCATTGTCAGGAAGTTTTTCCTTATTTCCAGGTTGCTTCTCTCTTTGGTCAGTTTCCAACCATTGTTTCTCGTCCTTCCCTCTGGGGCTTTGGTGAATAAGGTGACCCCCTCTTCTTTGTGGCAACCCCTCAAATATTGGAATATTTGATGGATAATATCATCATCCTCTCTCACCATTTCTGATCTAAAGGAGCCTCATGGGGGGACCTTTCTCACAATCCCATGCCTTGGGATTTCATGGAAGTAAAAGAAGATGGGAAGACTGTAGACTACTTGAGGATGGAAAGGATACTAAACCATGGATGGAAACTAATCAAAGAGAGAACTCAACCTAGAACTAAGGAGAAACTTCCTGGCAGTGAGAACAATTAGCCAGTGGAACCACCTGCCTCCAGAAGTTGTGGGGACTCCATCACTGGAGGCTTTTAAGAAGAGACTGGACAGCCATTTGTCTGGAATGGTGTAGGGCAGGGGTGTCAAACTGCCAGCCCACGGGCCGGTTTCATCATACCGGAGCCGCGCCCACCCCATTGCTGGCAATAGCGAAAAAGCTCCGATACATTGCGCGACGTCATGTGGCGTCATGAGTTTGACATGTCTGGTGTAGGGTCTCCTGCTTCAGCAGGGGGCTGGACTAGAAGACCTCCAATCCTATTATTCTGTGTTCTATGTCTTCAGTTATTAAATGATGACCCATAACATCTTGAATGGAGATGCTCTAACCATTGAATGGAGATTCAATGATTAGAGCAACGGGGCGAAATGATGAAAGAGTTCTTTCCAACACTGTTATACTGTTATTTGTTATCTAGTTGATTAGACAAATTCCCCTTCACACACCCCATAACGGTGAGATTTGAAGAACACTGCTCCACCAAATCTTCAAGCCCCAAAGATCTCCTCAAGGAGAGGGATCATAAGCCATTTATTTTCCATCACATTAAAAAAAAAATGGGGAAAAAGGCTAGATATTTCTGGTGGGTGGACATGCAAGCCACCTATTCATTCAAACTTGGGTTTATGAAACCAGAAACCAGCTCCTGCACCCGTTATGCAGAACTGAATCCATGTTTTAATTACCATCCTGATAGCTTGCTTTCCATTAGAATTTGGCTGGGTCTCTTTAGATGTGTATCATGCAATAGTCGTGACACCTCTAATCACACACGCTTATCCAAATGACAGCCATCTGCCTTTGGAATTAGATTGCCATTAATTGTAGCCAATCACTAGGAGGCACGCCGGCGGGGGGGGGGGGGGAAGGAGAGAGAAACGAAACATTTCCGGCATAATTGCTTTTATCCTGTAATCGGAGCAAATTTACCATGCAACATTTTAAAACACACCCACAAAATGAAAAGGCAACCTCACCCGAACTCTAAATGAAAGGAAGGATGACCTTTCCTTAAGGCAGTTTTCCCAATTGTGTTAACTTGTTTGGTGATCATGCAGTGTGCTTTCTGGCATTTTGCTAGTGTTTCTCTTTCCTTGCCAAACAGAGCAATTTGCTCTCTTTCTGAAATATTTATTTCTGTTTAATCCTGGAAAACAATGTTTGCTTCCGAGACAAGAGCAAAGATTTGGTCTGTAGTTGTTTAATCAGTTCCGTTCCAAATTGATGGTGAGTCTAGTTAATCCAAGATACTTTTTTTTTAATGGATCTGGTTTTTGAATTCGGATTTATAAATAATGTGAAATCAAAGTAAATGCAGTGAAACAAGATTAAAAAAAAATAAAAACAAAAACAATATTTTATCCCAGATCTTACTTGTTCCTCGCTTCACTCACAATTCTTGCTTTTTCTTTAGCCCGGTGTTTTGAATATTGCTTGACAAACTAATCCAGAATTAAAATCCTACTCATATATGATGTCGTAAAGATCAGGTTGGTCCCTAAAATGTGGGGAGAAAAAAAGGAGAAATGTGTAGCAATTTCATCTATCTCAGTTTTGCTTCTCGGTCTACCAAAATGTCACTGAATCCAGCTTTTTTTTCTTTAAAAATATTGAAAATGCCTTTTCTTTATTGTCCTCTTCTTCCCCCCCCCCTCCTCAATTTTTGGTTCTCCTAGGGATGCACTGATGACTAGTACAATCAACTGTGTCACCAGCTTTATCTCTGGTTTTGCCATTTTTTCTATCTTGGGCTACATGGCTCATATATACAAAGTCAGCATTAAAGATGTGGCTACAGAAGGTAAGATGGTTTCTTCCACGCAACCCCATCTGCCCAGCGAATAGTTTCCCGTAAAATATCCTGTATTATCCATGGCTCCTCTATTCTTCTCTTTGTGATATAAGAAGAGTGCCTAGTTAAACAAACTAGACGTGTCCGAAAATGTTGAAGAGATACTTGTCCTCTGAATTAAATTTCTGAGAATCTTGCCTGTGGGTCTTAGTCTATGTTTTCTTTTTTCTTTTAAAAAAGAAGCAAAAGAAAACAAAAAAAAAAAAATCCCATTCTAAATTGGATTTAGAGAGAGATTTCAGGGTAGTAACGGTTTTGGAAGGGGGGAGCATAGTGACACCTATGGACCAGTCACAAGTATTACAACAAAGGATATTATGCGTTATTCAATCAGATCAAAGCAAGGAGAAAGGATGGTGTGGAATCAATTTACATTGATTAAAGTGTATTATAGACCTTAAAAATGCATATTTTAATATCTCAAGTTTATAAAATACAGGAAACCCAAATTTTCTTCTTTTTTAGGAGCTGGGCTGGTTTTCATCCTTTATCCGGAAGCTATTTCAACCCTCAACGGATCAACTTTTTGGGCAATTGTGTTTTTTATAATGCTGCTTAGCCTGGGCATAGACAGTTCTGTAAGTATTCTGTAAGAGCTGTAATGGTGCAGTGATTAGAATGCAATATTGCAGACAAACTCTGCCCACTGCCAGCAGTTCGATCCTGACTGGCTCACTGTTGACACAGCCTTCTACTCTTCCAGGTTCAGTAAAATGAGGACCCAGATTGTTGGGGCCATAGACTTAGAGAAGGCTGTAAAACACAGTGAAGTGGTATATAAGTCTAAGTGCTATTGCTATTGCCCTTCCTTCTATCCATCCACCCATCTATCCATCCATGGTGGCACAGTGCTTAGAATACAGTATTGCAGTATTGACTGACTCTGCCCACTGCCAGGAGTTCGCTCAAGGTTGACTCAGCCTTCCATCCTTCTGAGGTCATTAAATGAGGACTCAGATTGTTGGGGGCTGCAATATGCGGATTCAGTAAACCGCTTAGAGAAGGCTGTAAAGCCCAGTGAAGCGGTATATAAGTCTATTGCTACTGCTATTCCTTGCTATTTCTTTATTTTTCCTTCTGTTAATATTTCAGTTCTGAACTATTTTAATTCTAGAATTAAAGAGACAGGGGAGCGAGGGTTTGCACAATATAGGTAAGATGGTGTAGTTGAAACTCTGTTTTTCACACTTCTATCACACTATTCAGGCTGCCATCTTTATTGTTTTAACCAACCCTAAAGATGTCCCTGTAGAGACATTCCACAGGCCAACTTGGTACTCTGACTAGCCAGCATTAAAACTGAATGACACAGTAGGGGAATGTTGGTTTGTTCCAGCCAAACCACTCTTAGGTTGTCAACTTTGGATGAGATGTGTCTCCTCTCTTTCTCCCCAAATTAGATGGGTGGCATGGAAGCCGTCATTACTGGCTTGGCAGATGATTTTGAGATCCTGAAGAGAAACAGAAAGCTCTTCACGCTTCTTGTCTGCATTGGCACTTTCCTCCTTTCTCTCTTGTGCGTATCCAATGTAAGTGCACTGTTTGGAAGGCATTCCTTTGCCAATCAAATAAAGTGAAATGGAGGTGGAGGTGTGTTAGTAACAATAGAAGAGAATAGTTGTAACTCAGAGTTGAACTGTGGGATCCTTGGTGCTCTCTGAAAACAGATATTGTTTTCTTGCAGATGTTTCATTATCCAACTGGCAACATTATGTGTGATATCCCTTCCTTCCTTCCTTCCTTCCTTCCTTCCTTCCTTCCTTCCTTCCTTCCTTCCTTCCTTCCTTCCTTCCTTCCTTCCTTCCTTCTTTCCCTCCCTCCCTCCCTCCCTCCCTCCCTTCTTCATGGTCCTCTCTGAGCTTGGTAATTTTCTTGCAGATGTTTCATTACCCAATTGACAACATTATGTATGATATCCTTTCCTTCCTTCCTTCCTCCCTTCCTTCCTTTCTTCCTTCCTCCCTCCCTCCCTCCCTCCCTCCCTCCCTCCCTCCCTCCCTCCCTCCCTTCCTTCCTTCCTTCCTTCCTTCCTTCCTTCCTTCCTTCCTTCTCCATGGTCCTCTATGAGCTTGGTGATTTTCTTGCAGAAATTTCATTATCCAACTGGCAACATTATGTTATCCCTCCCTCCCTCCCTCCCTCCCTTCCTTCCTTCCTTCTCCATGGTCCTCTATGAGCTTGGTGATTTTCTTGCAGATGTTTCATTACTCAACTGGGTAACATTATCTGTGGTTACCTCTTCCCTTCTACCAGTAGCATTGATTATGTTACCCAGTTGGGTAATAAAACATCTGCAAGGAAACCACAAAACATAGAGAGCACTAGGGACCCCATAGAGGTGTGCTAAGTATGCAAGGTCCAGTTCAAATGGCTTGACCAATAGTTAAAAGGGGTTTGATGCACAGCATCTAAGTTAGCCTTAGGCTTGTCTGAGTTGGTGCTCACTTTTTCTGCAATGTTCTTCTTCCTAATGTGCATTTCATCATTTTCAGATGTGTAGGGAATATGGATGCCTTTTTCTACCTAAATGTTTTTCTCCTTTCTTCCCCACCTGTCAGTGTGGCGATCTATTACCTATCTAGCATGCATTTTATGTTGAATGTTCTTACCTTGTAGGAATTGATTTGCTTGTAGTTTAATGATTTTATCTCATTGATGCTTTATGTATATAGCTTCCTTAAGTTTTAACAGCTTAGGACGGTGTTAAACAGATAAATTGAATGATTCTATAAATAAGATGTTCTTCCTCTTTGTGCATTTGGTAAATGTTGGTGCCAAATTGTGTGTGTGTGTGTGTGTGTGTGTGTGTGTGTGTGGGTGTCTATTTGAACTAACGTCTTGTTTGCCTCCTATCTCTTGAATATTTTCTCAGCTCTAGGCAAATCTTCCTTCCTCTTTCTTTTTTTTTTTATTGAAAATTTTTAAATTTTACAAAACAATACGGTTCCCTTCCCCAAACCAACCCAACCCTCCCATGCCCTCCCCCGACCTTCCCAGAGCTGAATACAGGCTTAATTAATATTTTTTCAAAAAGTCTTAAAACAAATATAAACCATAAACAAATCTAAATACATTAATTAAAGAAATTGTAAACTAGTTAACAATAATATATGTATAAAAAAAACAAAAATACAAGGAAATACATAGGAAGAAAGAAAAAGGAAAAAAGTCTATAAAATATCTTAAATTTTAATTCTTTCTGTCAATGTCCTTATAGATGTAAGATATGCAGATTTAAAAACTGAACAATTAAAAATTGCACCACCCATCTGGGCCACAAATCTGGAGGCAGAATGAGAGGAATCCTGAGAGGTAGAAAAAACATTTGGTTTCCCAAAGATGCTTTTTTTTTCAAAAGGTAACTGGACTTCCTTTGTTTTTCCTTGAAGACGTTTTACTTTTCATCCAGGAAGTGGATCATCTGAAGAACTGAAGAAGCTTCTTGGATGAGAAGCGAAATGTCTTCAAGGAAAAACAAAGAAGGTCCGGTTGCCTTTTGAAAAAGCACCTTTGGGACAGCCATCACCTGGATGACTGAGAATCTCCTTAGACAGCCATTTGGTTTAAAAATAAGGCCTTCTTGTGCATCAAAGGAGGGAAAAGATCCATAGGGCCTGTTTTATATTCCATCTGCCCTTATTGACATTCATTCAAGTTTTGCTAGTGTTATAATGGGTGCTTATACATTTCAGGAACTGGCCCAAGCTTAGAGCATTCCACTGTGTTTTTGAAATTATAGTCAATTTATTTTTTTTATTTTTTGTAAAAAGTTTTTATTTTCAATTTTACAATACATTACACTCTTAAAAATTTATTTTTACAAGCTGTTTCCTTCGCATCATTTAGGGGGGGATCTACATTCTGACTCTGCTAGACACTTATGCGGCTGGGACCTCCATCTTGTTTGCTGTTTTGGTGGAAGCCATTGGCGTCTCCTGGTTTTATGGTGAGTGGTGAGAAGAGCAAGTTTAGCTCTTTTGTTTGATGACTACAGACAGACAGTGAGTCTGCCCCAAAGCTGGGTTTAAACTGTCCCCAGAGTCTTCATGAATCCTGCAGAGAAAACTTCCCCACAACTCCCTCAGGGGGAAGATGCATCTGAGGTATGGTTGAGGATCCATCCAAGGTCACATGGATGGATGCATTTGAGGGTGCTTGGTGCTCTCTGAGCTTGGTGGCTTTTTGCAGGCGTTTCTGTCAATGCTGCAAATATTGTATATTTTTGCTTTTGACAATATGCAGAATTGTCTGGTAAATATGGGGTTAATAAAGAGCAGAAGGGGCGTTGGGGGTAAAGCCTGGGAAAGAAAGAGGAAGAAAACATTTGACCTTCACACTAATTGGATAGTGTGAGATATGACGGCTAATTTAGGGAGGGAACACGCTGATAATTTAACTGCTCAGAGGAAGAGAACGTAGATCCTAGCATCCCTCCGTTGTGCCTGTGCCGACATTTTGTAACAATAAAAGACTTTTAGGAAAATAAATGACTGGAAGTTCTTTGGAATGTTTCATTAGCCGGAACCACAACATCATGCTAGGACCTCACATTCTTTTCAATGGGGTCCCGAGCCCCATCCGCTATCTCTGTGCTTGAGAGTGAGCCAACAGTTTCATTACCCAAACTAGATAACTTCATCAGAGCCTTGGCACAGATGATGTTACCTAGTTTGAATAATGAAACATCTGCAAGAAAACCACCAAGCTCACAGACTCCTCATTTCAGCCCTAAGCTACAACTATTCATGTAACTTCAAATAGTCACTAGACAACGAATCATAAGTCAAGGACTGCCAGGAAGGACTTATCTTCACTGCATAGTCTTCTTCATTTCAGTTTTAGGGAGAAATGACCACTCAACATCTGACAATAATTTTTTACCTTCAGAACGGCTTCTGTATGTCAACAGTCTCTGGACCGAAACATATAACCCCAGTATAAAAGAGATTAATCCTCCCAGAGGCAGACTTTCCTGATGTGTACATAAGCCATACCTCAGGCCACCTGAGGCCTTCTGCAAATTGAAATAAACACACTTGGATAACCTAGATTGTAGTGGCCGTATTCATTATGACTGCGATTTGCAGGGTTTACAAAACCGCCGCAAGGCAAACCTGGGGGAAATGGCTTCTTAATCACTCCTGTTCCTGCCAAGTTGTGAATGATAAAAGCCTGTTACTGGCAACCTCGGAGACTGGGAGCTGAGGTTTTCATGAGACCTTCAATTATGCTGTTCCCATCTTGTTGGGTAAATGGTTGTAATTGCAGGGCATCTGAGACTCAGCTAGGAAAGGTAGTTTCAGTTTTCTCCTTCCATCCGATGCTCAGTTGACAGCTTGTTTGGCTCTCCAGACGCACATCAGATTCTACAACTTAAGCCTTCTTCATCTATTGTTAGCAAGGAGGACTTTTGGGAAGTTTAATTCCACTGGCTCTGCCCTGTACTGACCTGGCTGGGCTTAGACATTTAGGAAAGAAAGACCCTCGGCTCCATCTGGTTGAAGTGACAGGTTCTTTTACTAAAGATAAGTGGTTGCAGCAAAAGTAGAGCTAGTTCTGAGTATTCCCACGCAAAGGTGACTCTTTCCCCCCTTTCCCTGGTCGTCCCCCCTTGACCAGTTCATCAGCGTCCAGTAGTTTTCCTTTGTGATGTTTTGAGAACTGCTTTGAGGTTTG